>NC_056735.1:1129164846-1129194846 GCF_019279795.1 Protopterus annectens | reverse complement strand
TTAGAAAGTTAATAGAATAACAGGTTTTGCATTAGCATGAAATTTGTGAATGGTTTGAAGTCTAAAACGCACACCATGCAACCCATTAGAATAAGAAATCTGGACAAACCCATAAGGGATAACTCTGAAATATTGCCATTACAAACTTAGAAAGTTGATAGAATAACAGGTTTAGCATTAGCATGAATTTTCTGAAGGGTATGAAGTATAAAACACAAATTCTGTTATTACTGTCAAACATCAATCTTTAACAATGTGCCAGAGAGCCACAAGTTTATGAAAAGTGGACCACGAATATAATGCAAATATCTGGACATACTGTGAAAAGTTATATGTCATCAATGTTTGCAAAGCACAGCCCCCAACAAATAAATCTATTATTCTTTCACATCTGCAATAAAGTTTAAGCGTAACTGTGCGGGTGTGTCTATTGCTTAGCTATGCTTAGCCCAGCTGAAACAGCATGAGAAGTTAAATAGCAATAAACATCTAGCATAAGCAATAATACAGTAGTGTAGTGGTTAGAGTGCATGCCTTGTCTGTAGTTATTCATGGTTTGAGCCTCACCAAAGCCATTTTCATTTTGTATGTGAAATAATTATAATTTTAATTTATTTGTATATTTATGTAGGAAGTAACTTATATTTCTCAACCAGAGTTGTGTATTAGGCCCAGATGTGAGGTGTCAGTGTAATAAAGTTGTAAAACCCCCATATAAACACAAGTGTGAAGTGTGGAGTTTGCATGTTCTCCTTGCGTTCGCGTGGGTTTCCTCCGGGTACTCCGGTTTCCTCCCACATTCTAAAGACATGCTTCTGGAGCATTTCTCCTCGGGCCTCTGCTGAAAACAGGATCTGTGGAACCTAGTCGGACATTCCCGGTCAACAAATGTTAAATAAAAAAAAATAAATAAAAATAAAAAAGTGCCCCATACAGTATAGTCACACAAGAATAAATGTAATGAAAGCACATTGGGGAATGTCAGGGAAGGTAAACAAATGTATAATATGTCATGAATGATGAATTAATCCCATACAGGTGGTAGTCCAAAAAATAAAACATAAGCAATGCTAAGCATTGCACAGCTATGCTGGCCGGGTGTAAGCATTGTGTAAATATGAATGCTAAGCAATGAATAGTCCAGCTAATTGGATTTTCCCATTGGTAAGCAGTGTTGAACCTGCCCCTTTAAGCACCCCCAACCTTAGCTAAGCAGGTTTGCCCATCGCTTAGTTTAGCACAGCATATTCAAAACCATTCAGTCACTTCAAAGGGTGGGAAATCAGCCATATTTAAACCTCACAGGTGGGAATACAGCTCATAACTGGTTGTAGCTCCCTACTGTAGGCAGTATGGCAGGTGTTGTAGAGGGCATGCACTTTTTGGTGCAGTGCTGGAGCATACAGGCATCCAAGGTCATGGTAGGAATTCTTGTAAAAAAACATGACAGGAGACTGCTGCAGGACCAGTACCAGGGCTCCCAATACAAAGCGGATGCCTGGGAAAGTCTTGCCTGTGATCTCACCAGTGCCACTGGTATCCCTCAGACTGGTGAGTAGGTCCAGCACCACTATGCTGACTTGAAGCAGAGGAAGAGGGAGCTCTTGGAACAGTGGGTCCAAGAAGCAAGACAGAGGGGTGATGTTCGAGCAGTGTGTAAGTATCCATAGCAATAACTGTTTGCCAAAGTCCACCCTGTGTATGTGATGGATAGGTATGCATAAATGTTTCTCTATCTTCATTACACCTCCAGCTGAGCAGGTTGTGAACTAGGAAGCCCATGCTAGCAGGTTGCAAAGGCTGTGTTGCGAATCTGGTGAGTAACAATCTAGCTTGTAGTATTCATACCAAATAAATATAAATGAGTGCAATGTCACCTGGCATTATTAAAAATGGTTATGGTTTGTACTGAATAAAGCACACAGTATTACAATAATAGTCTCATATAGGTCATATATTAATAAAATGTAAGTGCTTGTCAATAAAATTCAAAATCCTGGACTGTTTGTGTTTACTCTGGTATGGTATGGTATGATTTCAAATGTGTACAGGTTATGCATAGCGACTATAGCTCTGAAAGCATTAAACAATCAGGTCTCATCTGACAAAGTTAGTGCCTCTATAACACACGACATTAACTGATATTATAAATGTCATGCACCAAGATCTGTTATCTGAATAGTAAAGTTGTGTTAACCACTGTTTTCCACACAGTGCTATGTGAAAAGAGATGTATAGGAATGTATGTATGTATAAGAATGTTGTAATTACAAGGTCAGATCGTACAACAAAGAGAGAATGAGAATGAAATCATTCAAGGAAGACACAGTAGTTTCTCAATAGCTCCCCCTGATGAAGCCCAACTTGTTATCTTTTTAGGAGAGACAGCCATGGTTCGAATCCCAGGAGTGGTAGTAAGGTGTATGCATACTTTCAACTAGGATTTTGTGAAAATGTGTAGAAACACTCAAGTAGTATTAACAAACATTCCCTCCACAGGTCTTCCAGGTAAGATAAGGTATAAAGTAGCTATAAGAAGGCTGTAGGTATACTGTGTCCAACACCCATGGTCCAACCCCCAAGGCTGCACATGACAGCAAGATAAGTACATACACCAAGTGGTCTCCCCCAAGAAATATTCAAAAGTATCATGCTGTCACAGCTACAAATCTCTGGTAATAACAACCAGGGTGACTGATAGAAATCAAGGCAGAGTGTGTCAGTAGAACACATACACACACACACACACACACACACACACACACACACACACACACACACACACACACACACACACACACACACACACACACACACACACACACAGTATGAGTGCACATATGTAACCCTGACTATGGGAATATGGGTAGAAACAGTCATGTAGTATTAACAAACATTCTCTCCACAGGTCTACCAGGTAAGAGAAAGTTCAAAGTAGCTATAAGAAGGCTGTAATTATATTGTGTAAAAACAGACCACTGTGCAATCCAAGGCTATAGCTGTTGTAGTAATACCTGTAGAGTAATGAGTAGAGCAATGATCATTAAAGCTGTGACCACTGCAAGAATCTACATTTGTTAACTGACATCTCTGTCTCTCTCTCTCCCCCACCTTATCTTCACCAATAATCTAAATATATAAATGAGTGGGTATGTTTTCCACCAAACCTACTGTTGGAACATGTGTCCTGTTGTTCTAGAAATGTTGAAATTTATTCCAATTAATGTTCCCTGTTCAAATACTATCATTGGTGGCCTGTTGCTGTCAGTGTAACCAGCATGCTGGTGTAATGCCCACTGTGGTTCCATATATGCATGTGTTCTGTTGGCTATGCAAATGTTCCACATCTGTTAATATGGGTTAATGGGAATCCTCATGCATGCTGTTATAACTAATCCTGGAATGTGTTTACCATTACTAACCACCATACGTTCTAAAACTTAAAAACCATAGCACATCAGGGAAGGCTGATTCCACTGGATCCATCTCTCCCACCTCATCTGGCCATGGCACCAGGCCCCAGCACACCTGGGACCCACCACAGTACCTCCTTGTCTGCTGGTCCTGCACCACCTTCATGTGGAACCATCTCAGGGGATGGGGCTCACCACCCGGGTGCAGGCGTGGACAAGATCCTGTCACCCAAAGCCAGGTCCAGGGTCTGGTGCATAGCGAGCTCTGCAAGGAATTTGCTACACCAGCTTGAGGGTCGTGTGGCACAATTAGAGGGTCAGCCTGCCCCTCCTGCTCAGCCCCCAGCACAGCCACCTTCGGGGCTGTGAAGGTGCAGTGGTGACCACCCATGGGTGGGTACTTCAGTCCCACTGTATCCATTTGGGGGCTTGTGAGCTTCGGATTACCAAACACCCTTCCCCGTCCAAGGTGTTTATATATACCACCCCTGTATGCTGTCTTGCCTGTTTTGTCTGTCTTCCTACTCAACCTACCTCCCCAAATATACCTACTATCCTCCCCCAACATCCCACTCTCTCCTTAAAAATAAAAAAAGGCAATCTGTTCCCCCAAAAAATTTTGCCCCATACATAGATGTCCATTTTGCACATGTGTCTACTGGACACATGTAATGTTGTCTACTTGGCTTCACAACACATTATTGCTGTCCTCACCCCTCTCTCTCAGGGGTTTGAGTGTCCAAATATACTTCCAAATTCAGTATATATGCACAGCTGTTGCTGTAGAAGAAATGGACAGCTATGGACCTTCCCTACATCCATCCTGCATGTCTCTAGCTATCTTTCATATTGTTTTACCCACTTTGTGCCCCCTTTTTCACCACTTTCCTATCACTCCTTTTTTCTTTTTTTTAAAGAAATTAGTGTGGGGTAAGTGGGAGTAAGCAGAAGTAAGTGGGAGTAAGCCTGTTTACATGGTGCTAAGCAATGCCTACATAGATTAAGCACTTTTAAGGCGGTCTGTAAGCATATATAACCGGAAGTAAGCATTGCTTACTACCATGCAAACCCTGCGCAAACCCACTTACAGCTGCTTAAAAGTGCCTTAATCACTCTGTATCCAACAGCCCTTGTTCTGCCCAGCAACAAAATAATCAACCCTTGCAAGTCTTGAGCCTGGGACCCTGCACACCATAGCCACAGCAATTTACCAGTAAGCCATCTGAGCTGTCAGATAGTGGGATGATTTCTCTAACACATGCAGAACAGTCAGTCTACCATAGGGAATGTACAAATGTACAATGTGGAAGCACTAATCATTCAAATGATATATACACACATACATAGACATATATATATATATATATATATATATATATATATATATATATATATATATATATATATAAACAGTATATATAGAGAGTGCACAGAGTATCAAACAGTTATTATTCCTGCAGTTGTCACCTTTTCAAATGGCCAGAGTCTGATTCTTTCCTAAAAATGACAATTATTGCATTAAAACATATACCCACACTCAATGCAAAGGACATAACACCTCACCTTTTGCATAAATTTAAATTTATATTTGTGTACCTTTTAAGTTGTTTATGCCATTTCTTATAGCATTTAGGTGTTTGAAATACAAAATAACTGATTAATGCAACTATCAAAGAAAACATATGATACAGTAATCCACAAAAAATAAGATACTCTGCTGTCTTGGCTGAAGCGTTCAAGTAGTACAACAGTAAAAAACACACTTGCCTTGAAGACAAGAATCAATCAACACTTAATTACAGATTCAGTTCGACAGCCTCCAATTACACTCTGTAGTTAACCCTCTAGGGGGGGAAATATCAATTGTTACAATGTAAATGGATCCTTTACATAACAATGCTTAGCAACAAACTGTACTATCACACTGACAAGCAGAACTGTGTGCAAAACAGTAAGCTCTAACCCACCACTTTCCCCATGGTGAAATGTATGAAAATGTACAACCATATACCTTTATGTTTCTTAATAGTAATATCCCTCACATGTTCTAACAGCCTAGGTTAAAAACATTTACTACACCTCCCTCATAAAATGTCTTACAAGGGCACATAACAGCATTCTCTATACACTGACCTCTTGACTGTACAGGGTCACACATGTTGCCCAGCTGTAGTTCTCATATATATGTCCCCTACCCCACAACATGTGTGGGAGTCCACAACATCACTGGAATGATAGCAGGAATGTCAGCACTAAATAATGATAGACCATACCTATCAACCTCTTACTGCATGACATCTGGACAAAGCCTGGTATATAAGTGGAGGACAGAGGCCAAAACAAAGGGCCATATTTGAAATATTCCTGTTATACACTGTGAAAGTTGCTGGTATTACAGGATTCATTGCAACATACCCTTTCTGAGGAATATGACATCAGAAACACAAATGGATGTTGCCATGTACTGATAGCAATCAACAGAGAGAATGCCACTGATTTGTCAAGGACAACACCTGTGTAGGGAACACACAAAACATAACAGCCAAACCTCTGGCCATCATGTGGATAGCCCCACAGCTGACAGCTATGCAGACAGACAGCATTCCATGCAAACTCGCATGCACACATAAACCCTGTAAAACTAGCAGTATTCAGTGCATATAACAGCAATATTCACACTCTGTCCCTAGGTCTGAAACCTTATACAAACATGTAGTTCGCCTGTGTCCACAAGTCTTGTTGTAAGAGTTATTCCTACCTTCTGTCTGTAACACTGCTGCCCCCACACATTAAGAATGTCTTCCATACAGGCAAGGTAAAGGGACAACCCCCACATGATGTAGTCATTTATAGTAGTAGGTTGCAATGACATTGGCTATTGGAAGAACTACACAGTTGTCTGCATGCAATTAGCAAGTGGAGAACACGTGCAGAGGCCATCACCTGATCATGAGAGAGAGAGAGAGAGAGAAGAAGATAGAGAAAACAAAAATAATACTAAAAAGCCAAAATAATACTAAAAAAATAACCAATCCAAACAAGGAACACTTCAACTAGAACACAGAAGAGAGCATATTAATAAAACAGGTATGTGAAATATGTAAGCATGTAATTGAATGTAGTACTTGGTCTTTAATAATGGGATATATGATTTTGAAAGATGTATATGTGCCATCAAGACTTGCTGTAATGATGTCCTGCTGAACAACTGCTATGGACATAGCATCTGGCTCTGTCTGCAGTGGGCCATACCTGTCAACTGTGCATATCTTCACAGAATGTCAACATTTACCCATCATAGTATTTGGTCTGTTCCTCCTAACATCTATATTAGTCTGGCAAATATCTGGAGATGGAAGTCATGACGTAATGACAAACAATTGAGTTTCAGACCCCACCACCTTCAGAACAGTCATGGTAATGCAAAATGTATTATGCTACAAACCTCATAGGTTTGTAACAGGCATATTTAAGATCTGTCCTTATATATCCCCTCCAAATGTTAGGTTTTGTCCACATGTGATGCTCTAAGAGGTGGATAGGTCGGGTCTCAGCTGAGGAGCCTGACTCACCCTGGGAAAGGACAGCTGACATATGGCAACCACTAAAGTGTCTGTCAAACAGTTGTGAGTGTGCCACTGCTAGGCCAGTTAATGGGATGTTGCCGATATCCATATGTTACCTGTGAATATGAGTATTATACACATTTGTATTGTAAATCTAAGATACCTATATAGGGCATGTGCATAGTAAAGTACTGTTGGAGATGTATGTGTTAAACTGCATGTGATATATTGAATTAACAACATTCAACTGTACAGTGTTCTGCCAGACAATATTCACATTTGTGACTGATATCTGTAGTCACATACACATATACTTGTTTTATGTCTGCTATATTAATATGTTATCAATATTGATTTTCGTGTTGTCTCCCATTGATGTGGACCATTGCCCAGAAGTCCTGGTATAACAGGTTAAGACATATGATTGAGCTGCAAGACTGTAAATACAGTGTGCCATACTGACATAGGACTCAAATGTGTACCAGGTATCCCCTGAACATGTGCATGTATACGTATGTTCAACTGAAAGGCACAAAAGTAATAACATGGGTCACAAGCAGTCCAGAAAATAGGTTGTGCATTTTGCACATGCGTGTAATATCAGTGTCACTGCATACAACAAAATAAAATGTGTACAGCTACTGATTGTTGCATTGCCATGGCAATGATATGGGTACTACAGTAGGCATGATTATCAGGTAGTAATCAAAGAAGTGTATAACTGTGTTATGACCCGCTGTCCATGTCTACCACTAACAGCTATATCAACATCCATAGACACTAGGTATCCAAAGTGTACACACCACTGTTGGAATGCCAGGCTTGTGTGCTGTATGCCAATGAGACCACAGAAAGTAATTTCAAAATATTTCTCACCTCAAATTTGACCCATAACCTGTACAATTCTATTGAAAAAGAATCAAAAGCTGTCATGGAAGGTGAGCAATCAAGTGAAGATGTGACATGATGTTAGAGTACAAACCAAGACAAATGGATGCTGTAATCATCTCAGCAGGTGTTTGCACAACATATCAGTTTAAGGGTGTGCACACACATTCAACTGGCTTACTGTACTGAGTATTATTTCCTATGTGTTTTCACAGGGCAAATTGTTATGTTTTCTATTTAATTGAGTAGGCTATAGGTCACATTACAGGTGGGGATTGTGTTGACATGAGCTTTTGTGGGGTCGTGTTTCAGTTGCACAACTACCAGGCATTGTAACAGGGGTGTGTACACTTTATATCCACTGTAGCTATATGGAATCAGCAGTATCTGACCTGTACAACCAGCCTCCACCAATGATAGAGTAATCCCTCTTGGTGGACAGCAGCAATACACAAAACACATAATAGGTTGCTGTAGTGGTTGTACAGGGACACATAGGTGCAGACCACAACTTGGAAGCAAGTCCACCTCTACCTGAGCAAGCATGTAGATTCACAGGTGACTTCCTGTCAGGCTTTCTATGACTATAAATGAGATGTATCCACACCACCAAGGCCAATTGCAGCAATGTCTCCACATATGTAGTCAGTCTCAGAGGCAGTAACACAATTCAACCTGTACTGGGGGTAAAGAACATCTCATACACATATGCCATGGATACAGGCAACCTGCATCAGACAGGTTAGGTGGCAACAGTGCCACCCTGTCCACAACATTTGTACAGGGGGATATGCACATCAACCACACTCCTGCCCACATCAGTGGTGAGCATGTACATAATTCTGACTGATGGCAACAACAACAAGTCTCCATGGGGCATGAAAATATCACAGTCTACCTCCTACATGAACTCAGGCATGTGCTCACAGCTCCATCACACACTACAGTCAAACACAGACTTGCCACCATCCAAACACCATCCACATGGAAGATGGCCACTGTCATCCCTCTACACAGAAATGAATGGAGATTAGTGGATTATGCCATTAAGTGTCCAATATTGGGGGAAACTAAACAGGTCAGGGCCAGGAGTGTAATGCAAGATGCTAAAGCCATGACAGCTTAGTGTTATGGTATAGTCTGGATTATTTGCAAGTCATATCCACTGTTGATGTGCAAGTTGACAACCGTATGAGTTCCTGTGACATTTTTTTACTGTTTATGTCTTCCAGGTATTATGCAACTTCCACAGCTCATAGCATTTACCTACGTAGAGAATGAGACCATCACACAATATGTCATACATAATCACAGCATCCTATTCAGCCGCAAAGCCCAGGATTTGCAGGAGAGGACCGCCCTGTGGAACGAGCTTGTCCACAGGGTAAATGATGTTGGCTTGCACTGCCAAAATTATGAGCAGGTGCGGCATTGTTGCACTGACCTCATCCGCCATGCCCGTCAGCATGCTGTTGCCATTGCGAGGGACCGGCTAGCCACACCCCACTGACACATGCTAAGGAGCTCCTTGCCAGCCTTCAGGCACCTGCTCACCAGAAAAGCCATCAAGCTGAAGACAGCATTGTGGAGGTGGGTGCCACCCACACAGTGGACGAGAAGCATGCAGGTAAGGCCCCCAGTGCACATTACTAGAACACTGTTGCTTATCCAGTTTTATCTGTAAAGTATCTACATGCATATGTCAGATAAGATAGTCTGTTGCTGGAGTGTAGTAATGCACAGATGTGCATAATCCTTAGTACTGGGATTTGTACTGTTGATGTGCTGAAATGCTGTTTCCACCCTGTACCAATGCCACAGGTGTGGTTACTGACATTACTTTTCTCACACAACTATTTCGGTCCCTCTGGTATACAACTGGGACAGCAGCCTACAGCTGGTGAGTATGGAGTTGTTTTGTTCAGGTTTGCCAATACACCGGCCATGGTTTTTAACACACCTACCCATAATGTATGCTGTACATGTTCATTTTTGTTGGTGGTAACTGCACTGCATCACAGTGGCCACCATGGTGGCATATCTGAAGGGTATGTAAGATTCCTGCAGTATACCTCACAACCTGTCAGTGCAAGATGTGTGGACAGAGATAAAATGGTGGGACAAATGGCCTACAGTAGGGACATGTATGAAACATTACCCTTATACAGTGGCTACAGCAGTGTATACACAACTATTAAAATGGCATCTGTTCCTGATATATACAATGGTAGACCACAATAACACATTCCACATCTTTTACAACCTGTAGTGTGATCCTAACATGAGCAATAAATGTGTAATATTAAATCTTATGTTAGGACAACAAATATGGGGAATACAAATCTTGCAAAACACTGGAAGCATATGTGTGTACACACTCCAAATAACATATTGTGGAGGCAGCTTGTGATGTACTGACAGCATTCACTCTTCTAGTGTACACACCTGCCATCAAGTACAGGGCCTCAATATCACACCAAGTAATGGTCTGCTGTCCAAGAAGAATGTCCATGCCATATGTCCAGTTGCCTGAAAGAGAGGCAGCCATGGCTTGCACACATCTTACAAACCATGAAATGGGTCCCACATCCGAAGGGTAGCAGTCAGGAGTGGGAATAGTAACCTTACCTTACCATTGCATATACCATGGCAAACAGTGCATTTATGGTTGTATGAAATATGGGACAACAGTGATGTAGAAAATAAACAGATGCCCATCCAAAACAGATGACAAAACATCTTGCAAACTGGTCATGTAGGCTGCCCAGAGACATGCAGCAACACTCAGGGAGTTGCAGTAATGTCTAGCCTGTGCAGTACATGTGCCAACAATCACCTGAATTCTGCATAAGTGTGACCTATGGGTTAGGGCACGGGTTCCCAAAGTGTGTGCCGTGGCGCCCTGGGGAGTCATGGCTTCCTCACAGGGGTGCCACAAACTAATAAGCTTAGCCACAAAATAAACCATGAACTAATAAGCTTAGTTATTGGGTGGCGTTCAAAAGACATGCATAAGGGTGTCCCTTCGTTGAAGGTTGGACGTCGGCGTTTGTGAAAATCTACTGCCAATCATTAGCAGACTGGAGTTCTGCTGTGGCGATCCCTAACCGGGAAAAGCCGAAAGACAAACAACTAAGCTTATTACTTTGTAGTTTATTTTGTGGCCACCAGATAGACTGCTTTGCTGCTGAGTGAAGAAATCCTAGATCAGGCACGTATGGCAAAGGTAAGTTCAGAAGTTTCCCTGCTGCTGGAATTACAAGACACACACTGGCAAGCCTTTCAGAACAGTCCTTTTTATAATGCCTCTGATCCTCACTTATAATAAAAAGCAATCCTTCTGTGAAGTGATAGCCGTTAATTTTTTTTAAAAACAGACAGGATCTTTAACATGCAAAGCAGGTTCCTAAACAAAACATGTTTCCTAAATCCCACACATTCTGCACTTGCAGGTTAAGAAACAAAATCAGGAAGTGATGAAGCTAAAAATCAAAAATGACCTTATTGCCAGAATACCATGAATGACACAAGTAACCCCTATGGCTACCTAGAAGACTGCCTCTCTAGAACTGGCAATGGCTGTATGATCAATAGGCATGGGAACAAAAAGTTACAAAAAAAAGATTTTTTTACTGTGACATGTGGTGCCCATGCTGATACAAGTAAAAATGAAGTGCCCACTGCAAGGGTCCCATGTGAAAGTAGATATGCTGTGCTGTGACTCCATGGTGGTGTAGCAAATGGTTCAAGTCAGACTAAAGGATATTGACTCTCTTCTGGCAAGAAGATTTTGCATACCTTGGTTTTCAAGACACATCCTAAAAAGATGATAACATGAGTGGGGTGAGGGGTGCATTGCAACTTGGGGATGTTGACTGCAATGCCCAGTAGATAAAACTTCCTGATCACAGACTGGGTCTGATGGACCAAACTGATATGCTGACAGTGTAGCAAGGAGCCAATCATTTAGGTATGGGAGGATCTTAATTCTAAGCAGCCCCCGCTGTGCTGCTACTTCTGCCATGTACTCAGTGAACACCCCAGTTGTTGAGGTGAGACTGAATGGCAGGCAGGCTCCTGAACCGATAACTGACTTGCTCTTACCCTGACATTCTGATACCTCATTGATTCCTTGGTGATTTTGAAGCTTTGTAATAATTTTCTCTGCTGTTTTATTTTCTGAGCTGTCTGAAGATTGAAGTGCACATCCAGTCTCCTTGTTATAAGAAAGGGACAAAAGTCTGCATCAAGACGATCCAAAATTTTTCTTCTACAATGAATTCATTAAGGTCAATATCTAGAATGGGGATGAGGTCCTTTTGTCTATTTTGGCATAAAGATGACTCCTGAGTATTAACCTTGACCTCTCTGGTCTGGTGTAACTTCTTAGATTTTTTTTTTTTAATCAGGAGGCTATCTACCTTCTGCCCTGCCTCTTGTTTCAGATGTGCTGGGGGCATCCTGGCAGCACAAACTTTGGTGATGGAGGCAATTTTATGAAGCATATTTTTTAACTTCTGGACATTATGTCCTTGACACATCTATGCAGAAAAATCTTGGAGCACTTGGGATGGTGATAGGAAAGACACTCTCATTGCTTCCAGAAGGGAGCAGTCAGCAAACACTTTAGAAACATTGCTGGACTCCCATGGGATGACCAAAGCCTCCTGGAGAGTGGCAGGCTTCTCCTCCTCTGGGCTTGCAGTTGTGGAAGCCGCCCTGGTTTTGGGTCCTCCCTGCACCCTGTTTAAAACCTTGTTGTGAACCCTTGCAAAGCCACACGCTGTGCTGATTTCTCTGTGTTTCACTGAAAGACCATTGTACAGGCTGGAAAACTAATATCCACAGCTGTCTAGAGTTGTTCCCTCTTACTCTGTATCCTGTGAAACAGGTGTATATACATGACACTTTATGATAGGGGCTGCTGTCACTCTCATACATCAATATGTGGAAGATGCTGAAGGTGGTGAGGATGAGAATGCTGAAGACCAACCCACAGTGAGGAGAAGGAGAATGTACAGACTCAGGGTAACCTACCAGGGGCTACATGAGCTGGAGATAGTGGAGCGCTATAGGGTGGACAGGGACATCCTACAGCAAATTGTTGAGCTGTGACGGCCACGCCTCACACATACAGAACCAACAGAGGGGAACTCATCCCAGTGGATACTAAGGTATGTGTAGGCTTAAGAATACTAACCACAGGAACCTTCCAAAGGCCAACTGGGGATATCATGGGGATCTCATAGGCATCAGCATCCAGGGTACTCCACCAGTTCCTGGATGCCATGTCAGCACATGCCGGTGAGCACATATATTTCCTCAACACCCATGAGGTGTTGACCAGCAATATGTGTCTCTTCCACCAAATAGCAGAATACTCTGAGGTAGTGGGTGCTATAGGCTACACGCACATACACATCAAAGCACCACCCAGTGAGCGGGGTAGGGTCTTCATAAACTGCAAGAGCTTCCCCTCCATCAACTGCCAGGTCATGTGCAATGCCCAGGGCATTATAATGAATGTGTGTGCTGGCAGCCATGGAAGCTATCACGACTCCCACATCTGGCATATGACACATCTGTACCAGATATTTGCCAGTGGGGACATCTCATATGGCCATCTAGTGGGGGATGCTGGTTATGCACTGGAGCCGTGGCTGATTACACCCATCAGAAATGCACATACACCCGAACAAGAACTTCATAATGAGGCACACGCACAAACCAGAATCATAATAGTGCTTGTGTTTGGGATGCTCAAGTCACGGTTCTGGTGCCTGGACATATCTGGTGGAGCCTTGCAGTACTCTCCAGCTTTATGTACACAAATGTTCATTGTGTGTGCCATGCTGCACAATATGATCCTGCAGAAACAGCTGCAGCAGGAACAGCATGGGGCAGAGCCACACAGCCTCCCACCATTGCTAAGGCCAGCACAGGCACAGAGTGACTCGGAGGAGGAACAACCTGAGCCTGCCCATGTAGGCAGAAGGAGGCGTACCCTGTATGCCCAGGCTTTGGCAAAGAGGCAACGCATAGCACATGCACTGACATGGTAGGAACCCAGGGAATGACACCTCTCTCTGACTCACACATACAGTAAAAGGGATGCCAAACATGACACTACCTGTGCTTTACCATGTATAGGGAGTGTACTATGTGCATCTGACATAGTCAGCCCTCCAGCACAGTCCTCAATACTGGCACAGCCACAAGGTAAGTCACTCTTCCTATCAATTGCTGAATGGAGTAGTATGTTTTGCCAGTTGTATCTATGGTATGGATGCGAGCATGCAAGGGAATCGGGTGGATGAATGGGATGGCAGCAGATAGTGGACACCTACATGGGCAGCATGAAATGCATAACAAATACTGGTGTCAACAAAGTAGGCAGTACTAGACAAGGTGACAAATCCCACTGTAGTACATGTGGTGGCCCAAATGTGTATCCATAAGACACACACATGCATGTCAGTGAGGCTCACATACCCAACAACAGCCTCAGCCAGCAGGACAGGTATAGATAACCATAAAGAAAGGCTGTGCTAAGGCCTCCAATTAATGGCAATGGAGAGCAGCCCCCTTCAGAGCTACATAGACAGACTACAACAGGTTAGGCAGTTGTATGTTAGTTCTGAAGGGTAAGAAGTCTGAAACTGACATGTAAGTCAATAAAACCTAAGATCTGTACTCTACTGATATGCGTCTAGTCTGCATGATAGGTCAGAATACAAAACGAAATGGAAGCCAGCAGAATACCTGAAATACCAGTACAGTCATAACAAATGTTTACAGTTGTCAGGTATCCCCCCCCACAATCCTATGTAGAAATGCAGTAACATGTACGTGTGGGTTTAATAACAGTGGAGCACAGATTACCTGAGCTTGCCCAATTTACAGGATAGATTGTTGCATGTGTACAATATGCAGGGCTCTGTGTGTTAGGTTGTTGTGTGTTGTATATTGTGTGGAAGTTGTCAGCATGTGGGCATGGAGGGTTGTGTCCCAGTGGCCTATGGCCAGTACTGTCGATGACAGGGCCATGTTCTGACAACTGCAGTGCCAACCACAATGCATCCCAGCAAGACCCAATTCAGCAGTCATACATACTCATTGTTCAGATGTCAATATCTGTCACCATCTGAAAGATGGACATGCCATGAA
Organism: Protopterus annectens; assembly: GCF_019279795.1. Lineage (NCBI taxonomy): Eukaryota > Metazoa > Chordata > Ceratodontiformes > Protopteridae > Protopterus > Protopterus annectens. Next base: position 1,129,179,812 of record NC_056735.1, on the reverse strand, counting down.
TGTGGGCCCAGACATACACACAGTAAACAGATAAAAGTACCCTAGACAGAGTACATACAATGTAACTGTCAACTGCACACATCTTTGGAATTGTACATACAGGTTAGCAGCACATTAGTTGTCTGTGTAGTATGGAATACTGATGTAGTCTAGCCAATCACTGGCAGACCACAAAAGGCACAGTTATGAAGTAATGAGAGACTGCCTATGTCCCCGCATGAGGTAGCATAAGGGGAATGTCCCAGGTATATCTGTAAGTCAGCTGCATGAAGCTTCCATATCACACATGCACTCAGGTCACCCCATCATCAGCCATAGGTTTGTCACAGGTCATATCCCTACTGTTGGGAATGAGTACAGTATGACCCCCACATTTGTATGGGAATACCCACAGAATGCAGCAAGCTGAAGAGGTGTCCCATGCAGGTGTGTCCCTAGCTGTAAGCAGCACCCTGCCAGCATCCAGAAAAATTGATTAACATGGACAGGAACTATTGCCATTAACACCTCACACACCCTGTCACCCCAAGGGAATCCAGTGGCTTGCAGCCTGGGACTGTAGAAGTGATAGAATGCACTGGGCTGCTACAGATGGCCTGAATCACTACCACATGCCCTACACACAACAATAAACAGAACATGCTGGAGGGAAAGATTCCTGTCCCAGAGACTTCCCATACTGTGGAACAAACTACCTATCTATATCAAACAAAGCTCCTCATTAGCACTCTTCAAGAAAAATCTTGATGATTGGATGGTAGATAGGAAATTCACCCCAGGGATCACTTCTGTGGCTCTGCTTGACAGGGGCACAGGAAAATAATTTTCTTGGGTGGCAAAAGCCAGAGTACCTTTATGGCTAGGCTTATATAGGCCCTAGGGTCAATAGCCTAGTACCTACCTATGAACCTATGAACCTACAGTCCTCTGTCAAAGGCTATGCCTCACCTGTACTGTCAATGTATGTTATCTCATGGGGTCCCAACTAACAACATAACACAGTCCACAGAACACAAATGCAAGGCCATGTCAATAAATCCCAATAGCATGCCCACCATGTCCTACTGCATGAACTGTGGACCAACCCCTAAATACCGCTGAGATGAAGGGACAACTAAAGGGATACTTCTCAGATATCACTCGCATAATGTTAGGAAGAGGATAGAATAACAGAGTGGGGGGCTGTAGAAGCATGGATGGCATGGAGTGTATGAAGTCTGAAACTCTGATGTGTGCCATACTACCCCTGCTTGCAAACTCAGTAATGGGTGGCTACAAACCTGCCTGTAAACCACAATGTGAAGGGGAACTGTCCAAATATATGATCCTGCCTCTGGGTAACCTCTGTGAATCTGTATAGCTGAGAGGTATGGCCATAGCAGGATATGGCCATTCTGTTATGTCGATAGATGTACAAGCAGGGGATCATCAGCCACCACAGTAGCAAGGTGCTGGACCATTTACACAGACCCATCAGCAAGTGTCTGCAGCTACCCGTCCAGAATGGCATGTGTGCAAGAATATGTAGGCTGCAGACCACAATACTGGACACAGTTCCATTCATCTTGTATGTTCCAGAAAATAACTGTGAGCAAATATGTATATCTGTCAGTAGTTGATGACATAATACATCACAGTGTAAAACAGTACATATGTCTGAATATCTCTGCTAACACCAACCATGTGACACAAGCAGCACAGACACAATAGTTACAGTATCCCAATATATTTCGCTCATTGTGACTCCATATTGTCAATTTATCTACAGATATCCTGCAGAAACAGGTTACTAGCTATAGGTGTAGAACACAAAATCCTGTACTGGAGTACTACTTGAAATGGATTCACACACTCAATACAGAAGGTCATATTAGGCATGCTCCTACATTTAGAGAAATGAAGCCCATGTCTGACAACAAAACACAGAAGGTCATACTGGGCATGCTCCAACACTTACAGAAATGAAGCCCATGTCTGACAACAACAGTGGACTATACATATCTGTCAGTTGCAGATGTCTGTGCACACACACCACATTGCACACCATTCATGCTTTGTACACACACTGGATAGGAATACTCACACATATCCAAGACCAACACGCTATAATAGGTCAAACATACACACACAGAGATGTGGGGAAGAGAGAGGCAGATAGTGACAAAGTGATTGCCATCATGAGGCCTGTCCCACCCACCACACATCTAATTGGCCAATATCACATGATGTGCCAATGTCAATCACTGTAGACATTTGCTTTTGGTAGCCCTCAGCCTTATAGTGTCTGTGATGCTTGTGATAACTGTGTAACATGATAGTACACATCAGTATTCATCTAACATTTGTATACCCAGTCCTGTCAAATGTAAAGTTGTGTGTGACTGAGTGTTGTGTGTGTTTTTCCAGAGGAATGGTTTATGACCCAGTCACACACACTGCACTTCCCATAGCCCATATTAGCACTCAAGCTGATGTCAGTCACCTTGAAATAAACCTCTGGTCAATTCTGAGCCACATAATCTCCATGATGCCTGCAATAACTGTGTAATGCTATAGTGTAACATACTAATTAGGTAGGTGTTCTAATCCCAGACATGACAACTGTGAAACTTTGTGCATTTGTGTGTGTGTGTGTGTGTGTGTGTGTGTGTGTGTGTGTGTGTGTGTGTGTGTGTATGTGTATGAGTGTAGAGATTAATGATTTTGAGGCCATTCACAGTCACTACACCTCCCATTACCCTACTTTAGCAAGCCTGCTGATGTCAGTCAACTTGAAATACCCCTTTGGAGAAGGGTAATCTCCGTGGCATGTGCGATAACTGTGTAATACTATAATGTAGCATACTAGTTAGGTAGGAGTTCTAATCCCAGACATGGCAACTGTAAAACATTGTGTGTGTAGAGATTAATAATTTTGGGGCCATTCACAGTCACTACACCTCCCATTGCCCTACTTTAGCAAGCCTGCTGATATCAGTCAACTTGAAATACCCCTTTGGAGAAAGGTAATATCTATGGCATGAGCGATAACTGTGTAATGCTATAACGTAACTTACTAGTTAGGTATCTAATCCCATATATGGCAACTGTAAAACTTTGTGTGTGTGTGTAGAGATTAATGATTTTGAGGCGATTCACAGTCACTACACCTCCTATTGCCCTACTTTAGCAAGCCCACTGATGTCAGTCACCTTGAAATACCCCTGTGGAGAAGGTCTATCCCTATAAACTCTGTGGCACGTGCCATAAATGTGGAACAATGTAATAGCAGTAACTACACAGGTATGGGTTTGAATCTAATCTGTGGCAAGTGTTTGTGTGTGTACATATGCATGTGTGTATCTCAAAGATTTTGGCCTCATTTAGGTTCATAGGTTTATAGGTAGGTACTAGGCTATCTGCCTGAAGGCATTTATAAGCCTAGCTGGAATGTGTTGGCTTATGTCGCCCCCTTAGATTAGTTCCCTGTGCCTCTGTTCAGCACAGCCATTGAAGTGATCCCTGGGTTATACTTTCTGTTTCCCATCCACTCGTCATGGTTTCTCTTGAAGAGGGTTAGTGAGGAGCTCTGCATAATGTAGACTGGAATCTTGTTCCAGAGCATGAGAAGTCTCTGGGACAGGAATCGATACTCCAGCACGTCCTATTTATTGTTGTGGTGAGGTTTAGATCCCTGGAGCATGTGGCTTGAGGGGATATGGTTTTCTTTAGGTGGAGCATGTCCATCAATTCTGGGTTGGACATGGCCTTGTATGTCAGGCAGAGATCATCAATCTCAATTTGTTTTCTTTACCTCTGAGTAGGTAGTATGCAACCAAGTACAGCATCTACATCCCAAATGGGGCATTGTACTCTATGATGGGTCTGATGAGTGATACGTAAAGGGGCACAATAACCTCTTTTGATCTGGATGCAAACCCTTTTGTGATTAGGTGGACCACATAGAAGGATATTCTAACCACTTTGGCAATGTGATTGTCAAAGAAGAGGTTACTATCTACTTGGGTCCCCAGATCCCTTATTACGTCTTCCGTATTTAGGGGCTACCACCTATGTGGTAGTTTGTGGGTACTATGTTTTTTTCCATAGGGGATGACTATGCACTTTTTGGCATTTATATTGAGGCCCTGGTTTTGACACCAGGTATCTGTCTGAGTGAGACTCTTTTGGAGGATGTTGGTGTCAGCCGGAGAGCCAGTTATAGCCTCTAGTTTGCAGTCATCCACGAACTTGGTCAGCCATAGTCCTCCTGTGCTTGCCATTACCTCTGAGAAGTATATGCTGAACAGGAGGGGTCCTAGGATTGATCCCTGGGGAATGCTACTTGTAATTGGTTTAGAGTCAGACCTAGCTCCCGCAGCTCTTACCATGTGTGTTCTGTCCATGAGCCAGTTGGCAACCCATCTTGTGACATAGGGGTTTATGTTCAGGCTGGTGAGCTTGTCTATAATACCTGAATGGGGAATGGTGTTGAAGGACTTTGCGAGGTCTAGGTAGGCTGTATGGACCACCTTTCCCTCATCTATAGCCTTGGTAACTGTCTCAAAAATGTCCACCAGATTTAGGAGGCATGATCTGCCCTTAACAAAGCTGAACTGGGTAGGGACCAGTGTTTTGGAGGTTCCCAATGTCTCTGTTAATGAGATCCATGATGATGCGCTCCATAGCCTTGCAGACCAAGCTAGTCAGGCTTATAGGGCGATAGTTCCCGGGGTTTGTTGTGGCTCCACCTTTGTGGAGCAGAATAACTGTTGCTGTGTGCCACTCTATGGGCACGTAGCCTGTGGAGAGGCTGAGTTTGAATAGTGTGTTTAGGTGAGGGGTTAGTTCATCTTTAAGCTTGTGTAGGACACAGCCTGGGACACCGTCCAGTCCCATTGATGGTGTGTTTTTGGATTTGGAGAGGGCTGTTTTAACCTGAGTGTCTGTGATTTCAGGGGCACTACATTCTTCTGGTATGGTTATGGGCCCTTTTGGCAGTGAGAGGGGGGGTGAAGTTTGCACCGAACCTGTCTGCCAGGATGTTGGCGATATCGGTCGGTTCTGTGTATTTTGTGCCATTCTGCACTAACTCCGAGCAGATCTGAGAATTGCCACTTAGATTTTTGACATAGCTAAAGAATGCCTTGTGGTTATCTTTGGAGTCCTTGGCAATTTTTCTTTCGAAGCTAGCCTTGGATGATTTTATGAGGGATCGTAGTTTCTTGCTGATACTAATCAGGGATGTCTTCCCTTCTTGGGAGTTTACTCTTTTTTGTACTAATTTCCTCCTTCTATTGTATAGCTTGTTTATGGCAGAGGTCCACCAGACTGGTTTCCTTTTCTTGGAGGAGTGAGTCTTGGTTTTGCTTGGGATAGCATGATCCGTGCATTCATGTAGGTGCCCGTAGAGTGCATTTGTAAAGGATTTTGCAGCTTGGACAGCGTTATCCTTTAACATAGAGGTTTTGAAACTTTCCACCTCAGTCTTAAGTAACATGAAGTTTGCTTTTGAAAAGTTTTTCACGGTGGTTTCTTTGACCGGGGGTGAGGGCGGAATGTGGGTATCCAGAGTAATTAGTCTATGGTCAGATCTAACCAGCAAGTGGTTGACCTCTGGTGTGGAACACCAGTCGCCCATGTTGGTGATGAACAGGTCCAATATGTTGTCACCTCTGGTGGGGGTGTTGACTAGTTGATCCAAGGCATTAAAGTTTATAAATTCTAGGAAATGTTGGACAAAAGAGTTTTGGTACTTGAGTAGTTGTCCCATTTAATGTTTGGGTAATTGAAATCACCCACTATCAGGGTGTTTTGTAGAACCTTTATGTTTCCCAGTGTTTCCAGAAATGCAGAATGAGGGTACTGGGACATGGTGGGTGATCTGTAGCAAGCTACAGTTTGGTTTGCAGTTTTGCCCGTTGTTAGTTGCACGTGGATGATTTCTGAGGCATCGTGCTGTTCCACTAACCTGGAGGTGTGGGTATCATTGATTAATATGGATACGCCCCCGCCTTTTGTATTTCAGTCCGGGTTTTGTGGCCGAAAGGTATGGTATGAGTTGTAGCCTGGTAGTGCTGGGGTGCTCTCTGGAACCTTAAACCAGGTTTCTGTTACTGTACATATATCGATTTTCTCCATACTGAGGAGTGCCTCGAGTGCTTGCATTTTGAGGTTTAGACTTCTGGCATTGAGTAGCATTACCCTCAGTTTTTTGTTAATTGTGCTATTTACGGTGGTGGGTTTGTCTTTTGAGCCTTGCCTAAAAAGGCACTATGGGGGTGGCAAGAGCCTTGGCCATTATTTGAAAACCTAAGGGTGACAGGTGCAAGTTGTCTCTAGCGAAGCATCATGGCTTGTTGAGCATGTCATCCCAGGCTGACAGACACTGGATCCCCTTTGAATGACACCAGAAGCTTAGCCAATTGTTGAAATTGATAATTTTTTTCTTTATAACGTGGTATCATTCTCGGTGGGGGCAGAATGCTACTCAGGGTCAGGGTCATACTGGCCTGGGCTATGTTATCAGAGAGCTCCTCCATGTCTCTTTTCATGTAGTCCAGGGAGGTATGGCTCAGGTCATTCACACCAACATGGACAATGACAGAGTCGTATTTGTACTTGTTCTGGAGTGACCTGAGTGCTTGTGTTATGTGGTGGATCCTGGCACCCGACAGACAACTAACAGTAACCTTCGCCTTGTTCAGCCTAATGAGTGGGACATCAGTGCGTGTGACTATAGAGTCACATATTGCTAGTGTGTTGGGTATGTTATTTTGCCTTAAGGGCTGTGATTGCGTGGCACACTGGTTTTGTGAAGTATGTGTTTCATGGTTTGTGTTGGGGGGTGGAGGTTGCTTGGATGTCTGCTTTGGAGGTCTCTGTTGGTTTTTCAGATTTTTATTTAGAGCCTCTGAGTATGCTTTTGTGTATTTATGTGTGTTTTTTGCCGGTGCTGGTTTCATAGGTCTATATGAGACTGGTGGTGTGATGCAAGTAATTGCCTTCTCCTCTTGACTGCCTGGTCCAGTCTTGGGTTGAGAGAGCTTAGCCTCCAGTTTGGCTGCATAATTGCATCTCTCACATGTGTTAGTGTTTGGTGGTAGGAGGACAAGGTTGTCTGTGTACATGAGGCAGTTGTAACATTGCCTCAAAATGCCCAGATTCACCAGTTGGACCAGAGAGTACACCTGAAACTGCCCTTTGGACATGCCTGGATAGGTACAGTGAACTGTTTTTACTGATTGGCTGGTGAGGTTGAATGGAGAGCCTTGTCCTTCTCTACAGTATAGGGGGGTCTAGTGCTAAGGTTTATTAGTGCTTGCTATGTGCTTTGAGCAAGTACCAGGCTGAGAAGTGATTGGTTTGAGTGCTTAAGTTGAAAATTTGTTTAGTTCCAAGGGAAAAATTGAAGAGCAGACTTTGTGGAGCCGAGAATAGTTATACCCTAGCTAACCAGTGCTACCCAGTACACCTCAGAGCCTGACTTTAGCAGTCCTGCAGATTTCATCCACCTTAGAAGAACCTGTTGCCAACCCTAAACCATGTCAGGTCAGTGGTGCATGCAATAAATGTGTAACATAATGATCTGTAAAGATTGTTAGATAGAGGTTTGAACCTTACTCCTGGCAAATGTAAAGGGGTGTTTAGGGAAAATTTGTTTTTGGGATGTCTCACCCGCTACATCACCCAATGCCAGTATTTACAAGTGCTGGTGATGTTCCTCACCATAGAAGTACCTTGGGACAACATCCATCTTATAAGCTCCGTGGCACATGCGATAAATGTGGTACAGTGTAGTAGCAATACACAGCTAGGTAGGGGTTTAAATCTCAGTACTAGCAAGTGTGTGTCAGTCATCAGTATCCTGTGTGGAGGTTGTTGTGATTATGTAATAATGGGATGCACTGTGGGGTGGGATTTGCTGAATTATTATATTGAGGACCTAGTATATGTCACAATGTCCACCTTACAAGGACAACAGATGTCAAACACCAGAGAGGCTGGTGTAGACAATCCATAGCCCTACATGTGACATTATGGTTTGGTGAACAATATAAACAACCCTTGTATTACTCAGAGAACACTCTCCACCCATGTCTCATACACAAACACACTTGGCTAGGCAACAACCAATATATTGGTAGTTCCCTGCATATTGCCTCACAGATAGTAACCATGGTGTGATTGCAGTGGACTACATGCCTGTTGACCACAACAGTGCCACTGACATCAGAAAGTACTGTGATGTGTTACATCTCCTGACTGAGTGTGTGTTTTCCAGCAAGTAAAAGGACATGGCACCCTGTTCCATCCCTACAGTAGGCAAATGCTTACAGTGGTCCTTTTGCTATGTTCCCCACTGGACGCCTGCAACAACTGTAGAGTCTGCAAATGTAATCCACAAAGGAAATACCATGCCTTATACACATGTCCTGCATGGACAGACGCCACTAACTCCACTGAATGCCTGTATCATGCTGTCAATGTAGGTGCAAGCACAACCTCAGTTACATAGCCAGGTCTCCCCAAATGAGGTTAGGAATACTACATCAGAAGATAACAATCTGTACACACAACATGCCCCAGAGACCTCAAGTACACTTCTACACATCAAAGAACATGCGTGTGGGACATGTGCACAATCCAGACACTATCCATGTTATGGAATATAGATCACATACATGGGAAGCAGTGCACATCACCGGCCACCCACAATAGTAACCCAGATGAGTGGATGGTGAATACAATACCCACCTGTGGGGACCACTGCAGGGACTACACCACTGAGCCACACTGGAGACCCTTGTCATGTGGCCTGATGCCAAGGTACTCCCTTTGCTTAGCTTGTACAGCCTTCAGGCCCATTCACCTACTACACACCTGTGAAGTAATGAACCTATGCATCTCAGTACTGGCAAGTGTGTGTGTGTGTGTGTGTGTGTGTGTGTGTGTGTGTGTGTGTGTGTGTGTGTGTGTGTGTGTGTGTATGTGTGTGTGAAGATTAATGATTTTGAAGTGATTCACAATCACTACACCTCCCATTGCCCTACTTTAGCAAGCCAGCTGATGTCATTCACCTTGAAATAGCCCTTTGGCCATATGTCAGCTATATAAGCTCTGTGGCACTTGTGATAACTATGTAATGCTGCAGTGTAGCAAACTAGTTAGGTAGAAGTTCTAATCCTGATCCTGGCAATTGTGATAATGTGTGTGTGTGTGTGTGTGTGTGTGTGTGTGTGTGTGTGTGTGTGTGTGTGTGTGTGTGTGTGTGTGTGTGTGTGTCTCTTCATTGATACCTGCTTTTGTGGACATTCACGTGTACTATACTTCCCTTATCCCTCCTTTAGCACTGTTGCTGATGTCACTCACCTTCAAAGATACCTTTGGACAACTCTCCAACATGTAAGCTCCTTGGCAATGCAATAACTACATAACACTGTAATAACAATACATAGTCAGGTAGGGGTTTGAAACTCAGTACTGGTAAGTGTGTGTGTGTGTGTGTGTGTGTGTGTGTGTGTGTGTGTGTGTGTGTGTGTGTGTGTGTGTGTGTGTGTGTCATCAGTGTCCTGTGTGGGTGTTGGGGTGATTGTGTAATGACAGGATCCATTGCAGTGGGGGGGTTTGCTACATCATTATATTGAAGACCTATATGTCCCGTTGTCCACATTACAAGGGCAACAAGTTTCAAACACTGTAAAGGTTGTTGTAGACAATCCTCAGCCATAAATGTGTACAGCCATGTGCAATTACTATGTGACAGTATGGATTAGTAAACAATATAGGCAACTGTTATAATACCCAGATACCACTCTCGACCCACGGATCATACACAAACATGATTGGCTCTTACTTTCTTATCCCTTCCTTTCTTACTTTGTCTCTGTCACTCTCTCTCTCTCTCTCTCTCTCTCTCTCTCTGGTGGATGTGGAAAAGTACATCTGTTTTGCATAGGCAGCAGCTTGAGTTTTGTAATAATGCTCATGATCAGCTGATGGCCTGTGCATGAATTGCAGTCCCCCACTTGCTAATTGCATGTGGAACAGCTGTGGTATCATTCCTATAGCCAGCTGCATGGAAACACACTCATAACTAAGCACCTCTTGTGGGTGTTGGCCATTTTCCTTCACTGTGAGCAGGACATCATGTGGGTGTTTGACAAACAGCACCACAGAGGGTAGTTGGAAATACCTCTTACAACATACACTGTGGAGACAGGCCAGCAAACAGGAGGGGGATGTTCCAGATGTGGAGACAGAATGTAAGTATTGCTGTTCTACATTTGAAGTAATGTTGGTTTAACAGGGTTTGTGTATATATGACTGGTCTACATGATTTAAAGTCTGGCATGACAGTGTTATGTGGTTGAGGAAACTCTCACCTGTAGGGCTATCCGCAGACTGGCCAGAGTTTGGAGTCTTACATGTGCTGTGTTACTCACACATGTCCTATCTTTAGAAATGCAGTAGCATACTCTGATGATTGCAGTCAGTACATGGTGACATCCACGTGAGTTACTGACTTAATATCCCTCAGAAGAGATATGTCACAACAAATCCTGTTACACCAGGAAATTTCTCAGTTTATCACAGCAATATGTCAATATTGGCCCTGTGTTTATGGCTCCATCCCACAAGTCTGTCACTCTTTGTCCATATGTCATGCAGTAAGAGGTACATATGTACAGTACATCATTATTTACTGACATCATACCTGATAACAAGTCAGTAAGATATCAGACTGCTAGACAGGTTATGTATAGTAGGCCTTATATTTGGGGACAAAACCTGGACATTCTGTTGTAGTGTATACAGTAGTGAGGTCTGTGTACTTATGGTGATTGTTGACAGAGTGTGCATTGTAAATATGTTACTTGGCCTGTGTACAGACTGTGGTAGATGTCATTGTTCTTGGTCCTGTTCTATCTGATGTTGCATGCTGCTCCAGTTTATGGTACCCTATCAGTGTACATGTTTGTAGGGCCAGACCGAGACATGTCCCATGCCACAGTCAGGCATCAGACTACACTGTGTATTGGCCCAGTATATATAGGGTTACTGTGTGAGTGGCATATATGAGGGTGGTTTTGTTCACACACTCCATATACTGTAATATTAATTAGACTTACCATAATGTGACTGTGAATGTGTTCAGATTGGTTGTGGGTATGCACTTTCACACTGGTGTCTGTTACTCCATGCTGTTACATGTCTGTAGTGCCTGCTATGTGTATTCCCCCATAGGAAACTTGGGTCAGTGTTGTGGCAGTCTGCCTGTAGTTTGCACAGTGCCTTGTGACATGCCTAGCAGCTCAGTGTATTTACCAAGTGTGATGTTATGTCCAAATATTTGTCAGATGTACTGCTGCCTGGCCACCATAACTGTTGTGTATTTCTGACAAAGCAGTGTGATGCTGTAAATATATGTCACTAACCACTAACTAGTGGGAAGTATGTGGGCTTGAGACCTCTGCTCCTCCAGTTAATATGTGTTAGGACTGACAGGAGTGTATGAATGCATCAACTGTGTGAGCTCATCTATTCTTGTATTTTTGTGATATCCCCATTAACATGGCTGTAAACATCCACTTTGTCAGGCTTGGTCAACAGGTGTTGCACTAAGGAGTTCTGTGTATACCTCTGGACTGACCAGATTGTGTCAGACTGTCCATGTTTATTGGTCATATCTCTGCTGCATTCCACAGGATCATTACTGTGATTTGTGTGGTGCTTCACTATGATGATCTTATGATGTCTGTTAGTAACTGATGGCATACATGTCAGTATCAGAAGTGACTTCCCACACAACATGTCTGTTAACACAACCCCTGTCACTGTAGCAACATTCTACATTTATACCTGCAATACTTACATGACATCCCCTTGCACTAAGAGGTTTTGACTATTGGTGCTGAGGTATGACTCCATTACATGTTATGGGCATATGTTTTATATATACATATATATATATATATATATATATATATATATATATATATATATACGGGTCTACCTGAAAACACCGACACCGACAACGAGATAACCGACACCACAAAACCGAAAGTTCAAAAACACGAAAATTCACATGCCTGACAAACCACAATCCCGACAATCAACAAAACAAAACAAATACCTTTTCCGTAAAACACTCACACAACACAAGCACACCAAAAACCTTACAAACCTATACTAAACCTTACATACACAACTATCTATGCACTAACCTTAACCCAAACCCTAACCCTAAGGTCTGTCACTATCGCACACTCACCTAACCCGCGCCCTAACCCTAACTCACTTAACCCGCCCCTAACCTTAAAGTCTGTCACTATCGCACACTTACCTTACCCGCACTCTAACCCTAACTCACTTAAACCGCCCCTAACCTTAAAGTCTGTCACTATCGCACACTTACCTTACCCGCACCCTGACTCTAATGTCCGTCACACACCTACCTTAACATGTCTGTGTTCTCAGCGTCAGGATTTTCAATCGTCGGTCATCTCCGTTGTCGATCTTTCGGTGTTGCTTATCTCGTTGTCGGCATAGTCAGCATTCGGTGTTTTCAGGTAGACCCATATATACATATACATACACACACACACACACACATATATATATATATATATATATATATATATATATATATATATATATATATATATATATGTACCTATGGGTTCCTATCTAATGGCCGAATTAACAGAATGCCGAATTATACATTCCCGAGACAAGTTTGCTGAACTTACACATTGCCGATCGGTTAAACTGCCAAATAACACTATGCAAAAGCACACTACAGTGGAGAAAGTGAATTTAAGTGTTTTCCCACTGTAGTGCGGTCTCGGAGTTGGTATATTTAAGTATAAGGGGGGTGTGGGGGTGCAGGGGAAAGAAGCCTCCCTGCAAATACATTTTTTATGGTGTGTACTAGTGTGTTTAAGCGTACCTTAAGTTTCCGGTGCTTTGCTTGTGAAGTCCACCATGATTAACATTGTACGAGGTATGGTATGGGATGCGTTCAGGTAGAGTTCATGGTCTATTAGGCGTAGTGTTATTTGGCAGTTTAACCGATCGGCAATGTGTAAGTTTGGCAAATTTGTCTCGGGAATGTGTAATTGATAATTCTGTTAATTCGGCCATTAGATAGGAACCCGTACACACACATATATATATATATATATATATATATATATATATATATATATATATATATATATATGTATATACAGATATATGTGTATATATATATATATATATAGATGTATGTGGCTATATATATATATATATATATATATATGTATATATATATATATATATATATATATATATATATATATATATATATATAGATATATATAGATATATATATATATATATATATATATATTTATATATATATATATATATATATATATAGATATATATATATATAGATAGATATATAAAAATAAATCAATATACAGATATATATATATATATATATATATATATATATATATATAAATATATATATGTGTATGTACATGTATACATATATCTACACATGTATATATATATATCTACATATGTATGTATATTTATATATATATATATATATATATCCATATCCTTATGTGCAAACATGATTGTTGTATATACCTTCCCAGATGTAGCCTACTATATTTTTCTATGTGTATATTTAGATATAACATACTGATTCAACACTATTTTCACTAACAAGTACAACACAATTGTAGAAGTCAAAAGCAGTTGTTCACTACTAGTCAGTATGTGTACTGGGAGATATATTTGAAAAAACAACAAATATCTTCACAGACGTGATGGCTTAGTGGCTAATGGCTCTGACAGTAGTGTACAGGATCCTGGGTTCAAGCTCTGCAAGGGCTGTTTATTTTGTTGCTCGACAGAACAAGTACTGTTGGAAACAGAGTGGTTTAGGCAGTTTTGAGCAGCTTTAAGTGGGTTTGCACGGGTTTGCTTGACTATAATCAGTGCTAACGTAGGGTTAAATTAATAGGCGCTTACACCATGTAGGCTTCACTTGCCAGTGCACAAATCTGCTTAGCATTTATATTTAAGCAATACTTACACCTGTTAAGCATGACTCCGCCCTGGTAACCAGTGATCACATTCCCGTCTGATGAAATAGTCGGGTAATGACATCTTTAATAAGTGTATTGAATTCCATGTACATAACATGCTTCTATGTGCTGTCATTATAGTAGCAAGGGGTGTGAGTATACTGTATTTAACACCTGAGTATATATGGCTAGTGCAACAATCTTTTCCATTTGTATGTGTTTCATACATAGGTAGTATCCCAGGTTATATGCAGTCACACTTGCTTGTATTGTATCATTACATTACTACTGTTAACAGTGCTTTCCCAAGTAAGAGTAGATTGCAGATTGTAGTATTGGAACCATACACCCCTGCATGCAAAGCTGGACTCAGAGTACTGACTATCATGTTCTTGGTGTGTGAGCTGTGTGTTATTAAGTATTTGCTGCTGGATATAGATCTGATATGTGGATATTAACTGTAGACTACTATGTGTATAGGACATGTCATTGAGGGCTGCTGTCATGTAGTAATGGCATACCTATCAGTGTCAGCCATCTCTCTGTCAAAACATTCATCCTAATTCATAACCTGTTGGCTAGCTGATTTCTGTCTGTCCTCTGTACAGATGTGCAGATGTCAGGTATCCATCTTGGCTGCTTGCAGGCAATCTATGCTTGACTGACACTGATATGTCTGCCCAGCTGTGTTATGAATGCCACAGCTAGGAAACCCCACCCTGTATGCACCACATGCCATGGATACCTCAGTTAGACTACCACAGTCAACAGAACATGCTTGGGTACAGGTCTCCAACCAAGACACTGGCCATGTTATGTAATATATGTTGCATACATGTCAATTGGTGCACCTCACTGGCCCTCTGCAAGAGACAACCAGATGATTGGATGTTGCATTTC
>NC_056735.1:1129095909-1129164346 GCF_019279795.1 Protopterus annectens | reverse complement strand
CATTACATTTGGGTAATCTGCTGGCAGGTTGCCCTCAGTCGGCCTGAATAACAAAGTCTTGGGTCTGTCTCCTCTTCCATGACGTCAGGGATATAAAACATGCAGCCAACACCATTTTAATCAGTTTTTCTTGCCCCAGATGTCAGGTGCCCCCCAAATGGGGAGCAAATATATATATATATATATATATATATATATATATATATATATATATATACATAGTTCACCCAAATGCAGCACAGCAAGCCGACAGAGCTTGGAAACAGCGTTACCAAATAATAAATAATTCCAGTCACCACAAAATGCTGTCCCCTAACGGCACCAAAGCACAGTCTTAGTATACTTCGTGAGTAGCAGACTTCCAATAAACCATTAGTATATCTGATGCATATAAACTCCAGCAATTCTGCAAGGTTCGTAAACGAAAGGTACTTTATTCTTGATAAAACAAAAAGTATTTAGTAATTAGATGCCAATTTTGAGCAAGAAGTGCTAGTTTTCCCCCCAAAGGGGCTGTCAAAAGATAAGTGCTTGGAAATGGCAGAGGAAAGCCATTGAGACTGTTTACCATAGGGTAGTGCTTTGCTACTTCCTTATTTGGAGGTGGAGACACCCCATTGTTTTGTCCTGTAAGATTCTTGTGACTGAAACCTGGAGCCTTTGGAGTGTCTGGGTTTGACCTGAGCAGCTCTGCTGGGCACTGGAAAGGATCAATTCTTAATAGGCCAGTGCCTACTGAACCTGGGTGGCTACACTTGCAAGAAATATTTTACAGTTTGCATAGATTTAGCTTGGTCTTCAATCTTTTTTAAAACCTCTTCTGCCTTATTACCAAACAGATTGTCCTGCTGTACAGGAGCATCCAACAGTTAAGCTTTAACATGATCAGGCAGATTTTGCTCCTTGAGCCAAGCATGCCTTCTTATCACAGATCCAGTTACGGCGGCCCTGCAAGAGGCCTCCAAAGAATCAAAACCACATTGCAAAGTATGTTTTCCAACTTGTTCAGCTGAATGCAATAAATCCTGTAACTCTATTTTCCACACAATCAGAAATCAACATCATTTTCTGTTTCAGTAAGCCCATGACATGCTGTTGATATTTAAGCATATGAAATTGACAGTTTAAAGCCCTGATTGCCAGGGTTGCAGACGTATAAACCTTCTTACCCCATCTATCCAGCGCCCTGGAGTCTCTATCAGAAGGGGTATGATTTTTGGCTGTAGAAGCCTTGACACTAAGAAATTTGTGGGATTCAGGAACCCTGTAGTATCTGTCTGGTTTACTAGGAGCCAGAGGCAAAGAATCAGGAGCCACGCTGGATTCTGAGAAAACATCATTAAAATGTCTAAAACAGGAGGTATATCCAAAAGCCTATGCTGAGGAAGAAGAAGAAAATCCTTAAGCCTCTTTTTGGATTCTGAAAAGTCCTGACTCTCCCAATGAAAATGTTCCCTTAAGGTATGCAAAGTCTCTCCAAAAGAAAAATCTTCAGGAGAAGAAGCAGAAGGGATGGATTCCTCTGGGGGGGAATAGAAAATTCCTGATCAGAAGAAATGGAAACCTGATCTGAAGATTCATAATCAGTGCCTTGCCTAGGCCTCTTAGTGGGGGGGGGGGGGGTTGGGAACCCCTGCTCAAGGTAATTAAATCCTCAGCCATTTTGATCATTTGTTTTTTAGGCATAGGGGCCTGAGCACGTGGCTCATGCATCGGTTTTTTAGACATAGTAGTTGGTTTTGGCCTTGTTTTTGATGATGGCGTCAGTTTAATATACAAATCTTTAGGCCTCTAAACACCCTCAGAAGCTGGTGCCTACTCAGCAGCTCTAGACCCATCCAAGGGAGAGACATCCGCGGGTTCAATACTTGAAAAATCTCACAGCATTCCGGACTCTGAATGGGTCTCGGTAGAGGCCTGCAACTCAAAAGTAGTGGGCATCAGGGGCTGTGAAAGCACCTCACTGAGTACCGGTGAACCGGCTACAACTGGCTTAGGAGAAGCTTTACCAGTTTTGGACCTCGATGGTCTGTCTCTGCCTTTTTCTTTGCGTTTTTTGTGAATTCCAGTAGTCAGATTGCTAACTGACATTTCAGGATAGTTAAATCTTGAACCAAAGTATTTAGAAGCAAAAATATACAGATGCTTAATAGTGCATTGGTTAAATTTACCACAAAACCGACAGCAAAGCACATTGTGAAAAGGGCCTAGGCAAGGAATCCAGTACAAATGAAAATCCTTATGAGGTATTTACTTCCCACAAGTAATACAATTATTAACTTTTACTGACATCGGTAAGGAGCAAGAAAAATTTTCCCCAATGGGGTACTTAGCTTTAATTTGAAGACTTTGGTTCCGAAACTCGAAAACGAAAATTTCAGGAGTTGGCTGACCAGCACTTACGAACTGCTTCTGCTTCGGGCACTGTGCGGCAAGAAAGACTGATTAAAATGGCATCGGTTGCATGTTTTATACCCCTGACAACCGGACATCATGGAAGAGGAGACAGCAACCAACACAGGACCCAAGAGTTTGTTATTCAGGCCAACTGAGGTCAACCTGCCAGCAGATTACCCAAATGTAATGACTGCAACAGTGAAACATGAAGAACATCTACAAAATGAACTGGGACTTCACCTGTGTCATGTTTAATCATAGCCTCACGTCAGACTTTGTGCCCACAGAGTGGCGCACAGCTACACTCACCCCACTCCACAAGGGGGGGATCCACTTTGGATCCCAGGAACTACCCTTCCATCAGTCTGATGAGCCTGATCTGCAAGGCCATGGAACTAATAAACAAAGACATTGGCAACCTTCCGACACTGGACCCCACCCAGTTTGGGTTTGCAAAGGGCTAATCTTGCCTCCTGAAGCTGACTGACTTCTTTGAATCAGTCTCCAGAGCTGTGAAGGAGGGTAAGGTGGTTCACACAGCCTACCTGGACCTCACCAAGGCTTTTGACACTATCCCTCACTCTGGAATCATAGGATAAACTTACTAAGCTGGGCATTAATCCCTACGTCACTTGATGGGTTGCAAACTGGATTACTGAAAGAACACACACTGTAAAAGTAGCAGACTCCAAATCCAGCTCCAGACAAGTGGTGTACTGCAGGGTTCTATCCTGGGACCACTCTTGTTTGGCATCTACTTCTCTGAAGTACAGGCCAACACTAAGGGACTCTGGCTTATAAATTCCACAGATGACTGCAAGCTGGGAGCCATTATTGAATCCCCAAATGTGGATATACTACAAAAGGGCTTTACCGAAACAGATGCTTGGTGCCAGAGCCATGGGCTCAAGCTAAATGCCAAAAAATGTATAGTTGTCCCCTTTGGGGAAAACCACATACCTGTGAACTACCACATAGGTGGCTGTACACTAAACACCAGAAGTGTGATAAGAAACCTAGGGACACAGGTGGACAGTGGTCTCACCTTTGATAACCACATAGCCAAAACAGAAAATCATTACACATGGCACACCTCATCACCAAGGGATTTTCATCCAGAAAAAAGGAGGTTATTGTCCCTCTGTACTCATCTCTCATTAGACCCATTATAGAATACAATGTCCCATTTGGTATGTACCTCAAGACATCTGCAAGAACTAGAAAGGCTGCAGAAATACCTCACAAAAAGAATCACAGGCCTAAAGCAGATGCCTTATGCTGACCGTCTAAAGAAACTCCCGTTATACCCTGTCGCATATCGCCTACTTAGAGGTGATCTCTGCCTAACATATAAGGCCATGTCAAACCGAGAGTTGTTGGACATGCTACACAAAGAAATCCCAATCCCTCCGAGCCACACGCTCCAGGGATCTTAACCTTGTCATCATGATAAATAGAACATGCTGGAGGGATAGGTTCATGACCCAGAGACTCCCCATACTCTGGAATAGGCTGCCCATACATGTCAGACAGAGCGCCTCAATGGCCCTCTTCAACAGGGACCTTGACAATTGGATGGGAGATGGGAAATTCACCCTGGGGATCACATCAGTAGCCTTGCTAGACAGGGGTCCAAGAAAGTAAATATTTGTGGGAAGCAACAGCCAGGGAATCATTAAAGGTAGGCTTGTATAGGCCCTAGGGCCAATAGCCTAGTACCTATAAACCTATGAACATCTCTTGTGGGCATCCAAATTTGGAATTATGTGCCCCAAAGAGGTGCATCGCTTAAAGCTAGTGGGTTTGTTGGCCACTGGCACAATCGTATCACATACATGCAAACAATGTAAAAAAAAACACTCACTATCAAACCATAACTAACAGTCACAAGCAACAGCCAACTACAAAAATAAAAATACAGGGAAAGTTTTTTTTTTTTTTTTAATAGTACAGAAAGAAATAAGAATATAGCCAATGGCCGTACGGGAGAAAGAGACAGGAACAACCCTAACACCAAACGAAAAGCCTAAAAGTCGGGAGGGGAGGTAGAAATACACTTAGGAAAGCTGAAATTAGAAACATTTAGGAAGAAAGCACTGAAGAATTTAAACTTACCTTTGAAACGATCGAGATCAGTTGCAATCACATCTTGTGGGAGGAGCTCAAGACTTGAAGCATCAGCCTTTTGAAATAGCCAGATTGGATCAGATGTCTGCTTCTATGACCCAGTTGTGAGGAAGAATGAAATGGACATTAGACAAATATTTAGGAGTATGGATTAAAAATGATTCTGGTGTAGCAGCTAAGGATATGTGGGAAGAAAGTAAACAAAAGATAATAGGAAAAACTGAGAAATCAGAAGTTCTGTTATATGGATAGAAAAACACAAGCAGTTGAGATATTTTTAGTCCCTTTAGTCTTGTATACAGGTCAGGCATACTTTTATTAACCATAGAAGTAGTTGTGGATAGCAGTTAAACAGCTGAAGGATTTTATAGCTCTACATGTATGTATACCTTTAAGAAGCTTTCAATGGACTTGCACATGTGTATAAATACTGAGAACATGCAAGCCTGCCATTTTGTAGAAAGCTGTTGAGATGTAAGCATGCATGCCTGTGTAGCTAATCAGTTTGTTTATATTTAGTATTGCTGCTATCCATCCTGACGTGTTTCTATGTAATAAAGCAACTAACTACCCCGCCTGTTTGTCTTGACTTATAACCAGATTCAACACCAAGAGACACTCAGTTATTGCTGGAGGAGTATAAAGGAGTGGATCATCCTTACTGCATGTATAACTCGCAAAACAGGTCAGAAACGAATTCCAGTACTAAAACTTGCTCAAATAATTTGTTATTCGAAAAATATAAAATTATGCACACAGAATGCTCAAAATGAATTTCTAGTTAAATGAAATGTCCAAAACTGCAACATATTCATAAAATATTCAAAATAATTACAAAAATGTTTGAAATAATGTCCGAATCGCACAAAATGTATAAAAGAAAAACTGCATTTTTTTATCTATGTGCTACTTTAAATACATAAAGCCATCATTTTCATAAAGCCATCTGCGATATCAGGTGTACAAAGTCTTCAAAGTTTGTGCAGTATTACACTTATTTCGAAAAGGACAGCCATTTCAAAGCATATTTCATAAAGTACTTTGAAAAGTTTATTGTGCATTTGAATACTACAAGCACCTGCTCTGTGTGCATGTTCATACATAATTACAAGGGCCATATTTGCAGTGTGTTTAAGCATACTTTGTTGGCATGGCAGAAGGATTTCATAGACCAGCTCCACTTATTCTTAATATTGCAGAGAATTGGAGCGTGTTTAAGAGTAAATTTTCATATAAGCTGCATTTTCTGATAAAGATGATTGTGCAAAGGCATTTATTCTGCTTAATTTATAGGGTTCGTAAGCCATACAAAGAGATTATTCATCTTTGTATGCACTGCTGTATTTGCAGGAGGGGGGAACCATCATATAGGGGTACTGGCTGAGTCAAGGGAAGACCCTGAGTGCTTAAAATGTAAATTTAGAGAAATGTGTAACCCCCAAATGAATATTACAATGGAAAGACACTTACTTTACACAAGAGATCAAATGTCTGGTGAAACATTTGCAGCATATACAACTTATTTGAGAAATAATGCTAAAATACGCACATTTGGTGATTTTAAGGGATAAGTTGATAAAAGACATACTTGTATGGTATCAAAGATGATGCTGTGAGAAAGATTTTGCTTTGTGACAGTGATTTAACTTTGAATAAGACCACTGAGATTTGTCAGATATACCAGCTTACAGAAAAGCACACCAATATGCTTACAAATGAGAAATGCATGCTTCCAGTATCTTCTAAAACTAATGTTGATAATATGCAGCATGTGGTTAAAAGAACCAGGCCCAAGCACATGGCACCAACTGAGAGTCCTGTAACAGTCTCTGGGCAACCCATGTAGCTTTCTAGCACGTTCTAAGGTGTGCTCTGGAAAACGCAATCTCAGTAAAGCACAAAAGTGAGTCAGCAAACTCAAAGCATGTACCCTCACCTTGCCTACAGTCAGTTTTCATAATTGTGGTGGTAATCATGAATTTTAGAGAGAAAAGTGCTTTTTGTCAGCAATGATAGAGGACCTATTTAAGAAACCTTTGAATTTTGGTTATAAAAATGAAGAAATGTTAAAAACCAACTGGAAAATAGACCTAAACAAAAAGGGAGAAGGAGAAATGGTACTTATAAATGCGGGGCTTGTTCCCAATGCCCCTACATGCTAAATGGGGAATCAATATTTATTCAGGCTAGGGGTAGGATGATTGAGGCCAATACTTATTCAAACTGTAACAGTACAGGGGTGGTAAATGTTGCTGTATGTAGAACATTCTATATAGGAAAGACTATAAGGAAGTTGAACAGAAGGGTTTACGAGAATTTAAATGAAATTAAAAACAAAGATGTTAAAAATGCCCTATATAAACATAGTTTAACCTGTTGCTCAGCTAATTATATATTTTTTTAATTTTAGAAATGGTAGAAAAAGATCCTAGGGGTGGACCCTAGGAAATTAAAATAGAAAACAGCGAGCTTTTTTGACAACTGGTTTTGGAGGCAAATTCCCAAGGTTGAATGAGAATATTTCTCTAGCTCCAGTGTTGAAACTAAGAGCAGCCAAGCTCTAATACCTATTAAAACATGGATAAGTATGATTTTAAAATATTTGTTAAATGATTTAAAGATCTTAACCTATAAAAAAAATTTATAAAAGATTTTATAAAGGATTTTTTTATAACATGAATTTTTTTTTTTATGATAAGACGTTTTTTATTGTTTAGCCATTAGATGGCAACAGTGGTTTAAATATAATAGTTGTACTCCACTGGTCCTAAATAAAACATGTTTGAAAGTAGGTTTCATTAAACATTTAGTTAGCTTTAGGATAGGTGTAGAAATAATTGCTAGTTTTAATATGTTTTATGAGACATACAAGTGAAACATGGTAACGACTGAGAAGCATTGTCTTTTTAAATAATACATTTACTACTCTTGTGTTTGTGTATTTTAAATAATAGTTTCCCAAAAAGAAAGTTCTTCTACAGGGAAATCAGGAGATGGGGTATCATTATCATCTGAAGCAAGCTACCCAGGAGAGTGTATCTGAAATGAGGAAGCTAAAAAAATCTTCAAACAAATTAGATTATTCTTCCTCCTTAGATGAAGACTCATGTTTTGTTTTAAGGGAAGTAGGGCTCTGTGAGGGAGAAGTGCGGAAATGAGGGGGCTTTAAAGACGACAGCCTTATGTATAGACTTTGGGAGAATTCCAGCCATTCCTTCTCCTGAAGTGACTACAATGGAGAAATATGCTTAGATTTTTGTTTCTTTTTCTGAAGTGTAACTTTTTGCTTTAACAAAGTACAGTCCTGTCATCCTTCAGAAACAATCATCCTATATTCCCCCTACTCTACTAGAAATGTGTAGGTAATTGACACCATGTCGGCCTCCGGTAGGGTTACAATTATCAGGTGTCTGTGAAGGAGCTGAATGTTTTCCTAATTCCTGCTGCATCTCAGTGATATTCACCCCGGGGATCACGTCAGTCGCCCTGCTAGACAGGGGTCCAGGGAAGTAAATAGTGTGGGAAGAAATAGACAGGGAATTGTTATGCCTAGGCTTGTATAGGCCCTAGGGCTGATAGACTAGTACCAACCTATGAAATAATCCAGATCAAACTAGGCAGCTGAAGTTTTAGGCCTAGCCTTTAATTTCTTTTTGGGTACGAGTGAGATATCTGAAGCTGAGGGTACTGCCATCTTGCTTTATATGAGGCATTTTACACACTGGGTCTCCCAGAAGGTATTTAAGAGGAAAGTCTAATTTGAAGGGTTTTAGGAATGAATGACTGGCAGATTTTACAATTTCTGTCGTCATGTTCAGCCACTCGACAATACAAACAGTGGTGATGCAGGATCTACATTAGGGATCTGTCTACAACAATCACACATCCCACTCTTAGCTGACTTTAACAAATTGTTTGTAATACAGGCAAGAAGAAAAAATAAGAAATTATGTACTCACCAAAACATTCCATGTGAGTTGTTCATCTCGCCTTCATTCTTTACTGACAGGTTCAGAGCCGATCCATCAGCTCTGGTACGGCCGTTTGCAAAGCTCGAGGTTTACCAGTAGCTCAAGACCAAGCCCCTTATCCCATGATGCACTGGGAATTACCTCAGATCTTGTTTGCCATATAACTGAGCTACCCTCTCATGGAGAGGAAGAAGAATTGAGCAACCAGGATGAGACCAACCACTAGGTCAACTAACAGCCAGGAGGGGGAAGGAGGGAGGGATGCAAGAATGAAGGCGATATGAACAACTCACATGGAAAATTATGGTGAGTACATAACTTCTTAATGTGAAGTTATTCAATCTCGCCATTCATTCTTTACTGATGGATAGCATCCCTAGCACCCTCAATCTTGGGTGGCTCACAGGAGTACATTCCTCAGGACCATAGACCCAAGACAGTCCCTGGAGGTCTTATCAACTTTGTAATGATTGATAAACGTATGAGGTTTAAACCAAGTGGCTGCAGCACAAATGTTATCAAGGGGCAATTTGGCTTGGAATGCAGAAGATGTAGAAACTGCTCTGGTTGAGTGAGCTTTAACCTTGTGCAGTAACGGCATATTAGCAGCTGAATAAACAAAGGTGACACAATCAAGACAGCCATTTAGAAAGCGTTATTTTAGTCACTGGTCTACCTTTTCTGGCTTCAGAGAATGACACAGAGCTGGTCTGATTTCCTAAATATCTTTTGTTCTGTCCAAATAAAATCTGAGCTGTCTGCGAACATCAAGTTTGTGCAGCATATACTTCAATTGATTGGAATGGTTAGTGAAGAAGACTGGTAACTCAATGACTTGGTTGATATTAGATTCTTAACTAACTTTGGGCAAAAAGGAGGGGTTTGTCCTAAGAGAAACACTATCAGCATGAAAAATCAAATAAGGAGAGCTGATAAATAAAGCTTGAAGTTCTGACACACTGTGGGCAGAAGTAATAGCTACCAGAAATATGGTTTAACATGACAAAAATTTGAGATTACAAGATGATGCTGGTTCAAACGGGGGGGGGGGGGGGGATTATACCAGACAACATAAAGTTTAGATTTCAAGGAGAATAAGTTTTCACTGGAGGCCTCATATGAAAAGTTCCTTCGAGAAAGGCCTTGGACAAAGTACAGTTGTGTACACCTACCATAAATGTAGATGTTCGAGTGTCTTCACTGTTGCAGTCATGACTGTAGGGTTCTCCCCTGCCGGGAGGCAGTCCTCGGTCAGCCGTAATCCCAAAGTCTGGGTCCGGCGTCGGCTGTTCAACCATGCTCCCTGACGTCAGAGCGTCAGGAGTACAAAGCTGACAGCAGACTCCATCTTCTCCAGTTTTTCTTGCCCCAGATGTCAGGAGTCCCAAAATGAGAAAGGTCCCATATCCTTTGCAAATACACCTCAGAAGAATGGTGAAAAAAGGAACCACACAAAGGTAAAAATAAGAGGGGACAGAAGGGAGGGAAACCCTCTAACATCTACATTTATGGTAGGTGTACACAACTGTACTATGTTAATCATGTTTCACTGTTGCAGTCATGACTGTAGGGTAGAATCCCAAAGCAGAATGAAAGGGAGGTGGTCATAAAGTAGAAGGGGCAGCTAAAAGGCCCTGCAAGACTGCAGAGGCAAAGCCTGCCCTAGACTTAGAGAGGTAGATTGTAGTGCTTAGAAAAAGTATGCACTGAACTCCAAGTTGCAGCTTCCAAAATGTCTTTGGTAGGAACTCCCCTGAGGAAGGCCGCAGAAGTGGCAGCAGCTCTGGTGGAATGAGTCCGTATACTCCCTGGGATTTGCTTTCCATGGTGTGAATAACAAAATCTGATTCCATGTGCAATCCATTTAGAAATGGTCTGTTTTGAAATGGCTTTACCTTGGGAACTTGAAGCATAAGAAACAAACAATTGTTCTGATTTTCTGATGTCCTTGGTTCTATCCAGGCAAAAAACGTAGTTGTCTGTGTACATCCAAGGAATGTAAGATCCTTTCCCCTTTATTTTGAGGAGTGGGGAAAAAAGTTGGCAAGTGGATAGTTTGATTTAAAGCCACTTTGGAAACCACCTTAGGCATGAAGGTATTAGTCCTCAAAGACACCCTGTCTTGATGAAAAATAATATAAGGTTCCACAGCCATAAGAGCTTGTAACTCTGAAACTCTCCTGGCAGAGGTTAGGGCTAACAGGATGGCTGTCTTCCAAGATAAAAACTTGATGTCAGAAGAAGCAGCAGGCTCAAAAGGAGGCCAGGTTAGTTTTTCCAAAACATAGTTGAGATCCCAAGCAGGAATGGGAGGAGATCTAGGAGGTCTTATGTTCTTAGCTCATCTGAGAAACTGTCTCATGAGCTGGTAGGAAAAGATTGGAGGGTCTGTATTATAATGAGTGGAAATAGCAGAGGGATGTATATTTTTAGGTTTAAGAATTATATGGTTCTTTATACGATTTTAGTAGTTTTATAAAGTTTATGCCAAACATTTATATATGGTCCTAAAAAGCAGATAGATTTGTTTCTTTGTCTTGTTGCTTCTTTGTGATTAAGGAGTTAATTAATTTTTGAATTTTTTAATTGATGTTTTAATTATTTAATTGTTTATTGAATTAATCAATTAAGACACAGGTTTGTATATAAATTGAATGAGATTTACAGTGATTTAGAATCTGATGAAGCGTACATTGAGTTACGCGAAAGCACTCATTCTTCGTTTATATTTCTTCATGGATTAAAGGATTGTTATTTTTTTGAATGGACTCTGTTGAATTTCATTGGTACCATTACCGTCAGTACGCTTGTGTTATTTTGGTGTTATTTTGGAGCAGAGGCATGTATCTTAATGGAAGAGAAAGAGAGACCCTTATGTAAGAGATCTGTCAAGTAAAGTAAAATTAAAGGAATGTTCAGAAGAAGAGGATCAGAATCCTGAGCCTGCATCCAGGAACAAAATCTTTTCCATTTTCCTGCATAAGATTTTCTAGTGCTAGGACGTCTGGCTTCTAAAATGACATCCATAACCTGCTTGGGTAGGAAAGAAGAAATCAAAGGCCCTGGATTAACCAGGCCGCCAGGCTGAGAATTCTGACATGGGAGAGTAGAACCTGACCCTGATGTTGGGACAGAAGGTTCGGAGACTGAGGTAAAACTTAAGGGGGCTCCAGACATAGGTTTTTTAGAGTTGGGTACCAAAACTGTCGAGGCCAATTTGGGGCCAGCAAGATTATCATCTTGGGCTTCTGTTTTATCTTTAATACCCGTGGAAGAAGAGGAAGAGGTGGAAAAGCATATCCCGACAGGTTTCTCCAACTGAATGACAGGGCATCCACTTTCCAAGCTTCTTTGTGGAAAGTCCTGGTGCAAAAATTCTGTAGTTGATGATTGAGATGGGATGCAAAGAGGTCTATGTGAGGACATCCCCAGACTGCTGTTATCATCCTGAATATTTTGGTGTCCAGCATCCACTTGTGTGGATCCGAAAGGTTTCTGCTCAGAATGTCTGCCAGGAAGTTTTGCTTCCCTGCTAGAAACTGAGCTTGAAGGTCCAGATTGCAAGCTAGAGCTGTGTTCCATAGATCCATGGCTAGTCTGCAAAGGGGGTAGGAATGAGATCCCCCTTGCTTGTTTATGTACCACATAACTGTGGTGTTGTCTGTCCGTATTAGTAGTTGTCCTGGTTGTACAAGAGTTCTGAAGGCCATTACAGCTTTCTGAATGGTTAACATTTCCTTTAAATTGATATGCAGGTGCTTCTGATCCTTTGTCCAAAGGCCCTGCAGACAGTTGCCCTGAAAATGGACTCCCCAAGCATAGTCCGAGGCGTCCGTGGTTAGAATCTGAGTGGCAGGAGGTAGACAGAAGGGTTTCCCTTTGTTTAGAGTACATGCCCTGGACCACCAAAGGAATTCCTTTTGAAGACAAGGAAGGACGGCGATCAGTATGTCTAAACTGTGGCAATGCTGAGACCATACACTTTTTAGGTACCACTGTATTTTCCTCATGTGTAGTCTTGCATATGGTACGAGAAGGATGCAGGAGGCCATGTAACCCAAAGCCTGCAGGAATCTCCTTGCAGATAGCCGAGTTAAAGTTGCCAAGGTTTTGAAAGTTGAAGCCAGCTGTAATTGTTTTTCGGATGTCAGAAATGCCATCTGGGTTGTGGTGTTTAGAAGAGCACCCAGAAAAGTTATCTGTTGTGAGGGTGTCAAATTTGACTTTTTTATGTTTACAGAGAATCCCAGGAACTTGAGGAGGTTCTGTACAAATTCTAGATGCTGGAGTAAGACATCCTTGCTGTCTGCCTGAATTAGACAATCGTCCAGATAAGGGTAAATTTGAATTCCCTTGAGTCTGCAGTAAGCTACTACTGGAACCAGGCATTTGAAGACCCTGGGTGCAGTAGACAATCCAAACGGCAGCGCAGAGAATTGAAAGTGCCTCGATCCGGCCTTGAACCCGAGGTATTTTCTTCATTCCTGCCTGATGGGAATGTGTAAATAGGTCTCCTTTAAATCCAAAGTTACCATCCATGCATCTTTGGACAGCATTGGAAGTAGCTGCTGTAGGGTAAGCATCTTGAATTTTGGAATCTCTAGAAAGGTGTTCAAGACTGACAAATCCTGAATGGGTCTCCATGAATTTTGCTTCCTGGGGACTAGAAAGAGCCTTGAGGAAAAACCTTGTCCCATCTCTGAAAGTGGAACCAGTTCTATGGCTTTCATAGCCAAAAGAGCTTCCACCTGGTTTAAGGCCTCTGTCCATTGATGTTTTGGAAGGTCTGGCCATCTGCTTGGCCTTGGCAGGGTATGAAAATGGAATTTGTAACCTCTTGAAACCACATCCAGAACCCACTTGTCTTGGGTTATACGAGTCCAATTTTGATAAAAAAGAGAGAGTTTTCCTCCGAGGGGGGCTTCCAGGCAAGAAGTTCCCTGCAGCCCAACAGAGGGAGTCATTGAGTTTGTTTCCTATGAGTTTGTGACCTGTCCTCTCCTCCCTTAGGGGTGGAAGCAGTCTACTGTCTTGGTCTATAAGAAGCTTGTGTTTGAGGCCTTCCTCAGGAGTGTCTATATCTACCCCTCTGAGGCCTGTCTAAAGTGGGAAAGGACCAATTTTTAGAAGGCCAATTCCTGCTAAATCTTGGTGGCTGTACTTGTAAGAAATCTTTAACTGTTTGTAGGGATTTCGCCTTATCCTCCATCTTTTTAATCACCTCTTCAGCTTTTGATCCAAACAAAACATTATGCTGAACAGGAGCATCCAATAATTTAGCTTTTACTTGTTCTGGCAAATTTTGTTTTTAGCCATGCATGCCTTCTAATAACTGTGCTGGAAGCAGTAGCCCTACAAGAAGCCTCCAAGGCATCAAATCCACAGTGTAAACCATGCTTCCCAACTTGTTCTGTGGCATGCAATAAGTCATGTAATTCCTTATCATCTGCACAGGCAGAAATGGAAGTAAGCTTTTGTTTTAAAACAGACAAGAGAAATTGCTGGTATTTCAGCATATGAAACTGACAGTTTAAAGCCCTAATGGATAAAGTAGCAGAAGTGTACACTTTTTTGCCCCATCTTTCTAAAGATCTAGAATCCTTTTGAGTGGGAATGGGTTTTTTGGCAGAAGCGGCCTTAACTCCCTTAAGACTCTGAGAAATGGTTTCAGGGTCAGCAGAAGGGTTCTTGTATAAAAACTGGTGGGAATCAGGAACCCTGTAATACCTATCAGGCTTAACAGGAGCAGGAGGAAAAGAGTCAGGGGTCAAGTTAGCCTCCGAAAAAGCATCATCCACAATATCCAAAACAGGAGGAATAGCCAGGGGTCTATGTTGGGGGAGAAGAAGAAAATCCTTTAGTCTTTTCTTAGATTCCAAATACTCCTGTCCTTCCCAGTGGAAATGTTCCCTCATTTCATGCAAAGTTTCCCCAAAAGAGAAATCCTCAAGGGGGGAAGCTGAAGGAATGGATTCCTCAGCATTAGAATCCTCATAAGGAGGGAAAGAATATTTCTGGTCAGAAGAAAAAAAGTACAGTTTTGTACCTACCATAAATGTAGATGTCAGAGAGGTATGCATCTGCAGTCCTAACATATGGGTTGTCCTGCCTCAGGCAGCCCTTCGGTCGGCCGGATTCCAAAGTCTGGGTCTGGCCTCGGCTGATGTCGCACTTCACCCGACGTCATAACTGCTGTGAATTGGGTATAAAGGCATCAGCCGACGCCATTTTCCTCAGTGTTTCTTGCCCCAGATGCCAGGTGCCCTCTAGGAAGGCTAAATTTGGATAAATGCAAATGATTCCAAACAGTAGAGAGCAAACAAAAATAAACATGTATATACATATATACAAACAAATACACCATAATAGATTCCCCCAGCTAGCTACAAGATGGGCAAATACCTTAGGAGTACCACAGAGGGGAAGGAGGGTGGGTAATCCTTACTGCAGATGCATACCTCTGGGATATCTACATTTATGGTAGGTACAAAACTGTACTATGTCCTTCAAGGATGCATCTGCAGTCCTAACATATGGGTAGAATACCATAGCCAAACTGGGGGAGGAGGCACTAAGATGATTATGGTGTAGTTAAGATCCCTTGCAAAACAGCAGTTGCAAAACCTGCTCGGGATCTGGAGTATAAAGGTAGATTATAATGCTTGGCAAATGTATGCACAGAGCTCCAAGTAGCAGCTTCTAAAATGTCTTTGGTAGCCACTCCTCGTAAGAAAGCTGTAGTAGTGGCTGTAGCCCTTGTGGAGTGAGGCCTGATGTTTTTTGGAGTTGTCTTTCCATGAAAAGAGTAACAAAATCTAATGCAATTTCCTATCCATTTTGAGATTGTCTGTTTTGAAATTGCTTTTCCTTCCATTCCTGTTGCATATGCTACCAGAAGCTGGTCAGTTTTTCTATTGTTCTTGGTTCTGTCCAGATAGTAGCGCAATTGCCTGTGCACATCCAAGGTATGTAGTAGTCTTTCCCCCCTGTTCTGTGGGTTGGGGAAGAATGTTGGTAGGTGGATTGCTTGGTTCAATGATACCCTGGAGACTACCTTTGGCATAAAAGTAGGGTTAGTTCTCAAGGACACTCTATCCTGATGGAAGATAAGGAAGGGCTGTACTGCCATTAAGGCCTGTAATTCAGAAACCCTTCTTGCTGAAGTGATTGCAAGCAGGAAAGCAGTTTTCCAAGATAAGAACTGTAATTCTGCTGTTGCTGCTGGTTCGAAGGGGGGAAGTGTTAACTTTTCCAGCACAAAGTTAAGTTCCCAAGTAGGCAAAGGTGGCTTCCTTGGAGGCTTTACATTTTTAATTCCTCTCAGAAACTGCCTGAGTAGAGGATGAGAGAAGACTGGAGGATCCATGTTGTATTCTGCTGAAATTGCTGAAGCATGAATCTTAATGGAGGAGTAAGACAGGCCATTGTGGAAAAGTTCTGCTAAGTATTCCAGGATGTTAGCTATGTTTGTTAATGATACATTTTCTCCTTTTGCTGCACTCCAAATGAGGTATCTTTTCCATTTGGCTGACTAAGTCTTCCTTGTGGAGGGTCTGCGAGCCTCCAGGATAATGTCTTTAACCCTCTGAGATAAAACTGGGTTATTTTGTTTTATGTAATATTCCAAGCAGCTAGCTGCAGTGTTTTCAAGTTTGGATGTAGGATCTTGAAGTTGTTCTGTGTTAGCAGTAAAGGAACTAGAGGTAGAGGCCATGCGTGTGTCCGAGACATACTCCTCAGTAGCGGGTACCAATGCTGTCTCGGCCAGTCTGGAGCTATCAGGATGATCTGTGGGTGATCTTCTTTGATCTTCAGTAGCACTTTGTGCATCAGAGGAAGAGGTGGGAATGCATATGCTGTCAGATTTTCCCAACTGAAGGAGAGGGAGTCCACCATCCAAGCAAGTGGGTGGTATGTCCTTGTGCAGAATTTCCTCAATTGGTGGTTGTGTGGGGATGCGAACAGGTCTATTTCTGGTAGTCCCCATTTCTTTGTAATGGATTTGAAGATGTCCGGATGCAGCATCCATTCGTGGGCATCCGTGGTAGTTCTGCTTAAGGTGTCTGCTAGTATATTTTCTTTTCCTGGCACAAATATGGCTGGAGCTGAATGTTGAGTTTCAGGGCCACATTCCACAGGTCCATTGCCATCCGGCATAGAGGATATGAGTGTGTGCCTCCTTGTTTGTTGATATACCACATGACTGTGGTGTTGTCCATCCTTATCAGCAAATGACCCTGTTGAAGAAACTGTCTGAATGTCTGAATTGCCTGTTTCACTGCCAGCATCTCTTTTTGATTTATGTGTAGGTTCAGCTGGTCTTGTGTCCATAGGCCTTGTATACACTTGTCCACCATGTGTGCCCCCCAACCGAGGTCTGAGGCGTCTGTGGTGATAGTCTGGCTTGGGTGAGGCTTGTGGAAAGGCAGTCCTCTGTTCAACTGACAGGCCTGAGCCCACCACAGGAATTCTTGCTTCAGGCATGGAATTATTGGAATTTGGGTTTCTAGGCTGTGCTTGTGTTGAGACCATAAATTCCTTAGGTACCATTGCAACTTCCTCATATGCAGTCTGGCATGTGGAATCAATATTATGCAGGATGCCATGTAACCCAGGGCTTGCAGGACTTTCCTTGCTGTAAGCTGGTTCTGCATTGTTAATGCCATGAAATAGAGTGGTAGTTGCTTTTGCTTTTCTGCTGTGAGAAATGCCATTTGATTTGATGTGTCCAGTTCTGCACCCAAGAAAGTTATCCTTTGGGATGGTACCAGCCTTGACTTTTTTATGTTGACTGTGTATCCCAGTGCTTGCAGTAGTTGTATAACCTTTTCCAAATCTTTTGTTAATTTGATCTTGTTGTCCGCTTGTATCAGGCAGTCGTCCAGGCATGGATAAATTTGAATTCCCTGAAGCCTGCAATGAGCAATTACTGATGCCAGGCATTTCGTGAATACTCTGGGCGCAGTAGATAAGCCAAAGGGCAATGCTGAGAATTGATAATGCTCTGATCCTGCAAGAAATCTGAGGTATCTTCTGCAATCTGGTTGTATAGGGACATGCAGGTATGCCTCCTTGAGATCTAGAGTCAGCAGCCAAGACTCCTTGCCCAGCATGGGAAGAAGTTGCTGTAGGGTCAGCATTTTGAATTTTGGAAAAATGAGATATGTGTTCAGAGCGGACAGGTCGAGAATAGGTCTCCATTGGTTTTCTTTTCTTGGTACCAGGAAAAGTCTGGAGTAAAATCCTTGTCCTTGTTCCATAGACGGTACCTTTTCTATAGCTCTCATCCTTAGTAAGTGGTTGATTTGTCCTAGAGCGTTTGTTTTTTGGTTTGGTGGTAGGTTTGGCATTCCTCTCTTTTTTGGTAGAGTTACAAAAAAAAGGTGGCTGTGAGGAAGCGTGGCTGTGCCCACGCGAAAGCGCTTACCTTTACCCACTGTGTTTTAGATTAAAGAAGATTTTTTATACTATTACTACGTTTGTTGACCTACTTTTTGGATTATTGACTGTAATTCAGCTTGCCATTTGACTACATCGTGGTTGAGATCAGGTTTCTGTGTTTAGCTTTTTTGGTAGAGTATGGAAGTGAAACCTGTAGCCTTTGTCTATTGTCTGTAAAATCCATGTGTCTACTGTAATGTAATGCCAGTTTGCTGAAAATAAGGCTAGCTTTCCGCCTAAGGGTGCTTCCAGTTGTTCCCTGGTAGGCGGTATCAGAGCCAAGTCATTGTGACTGTCCTGTGGAAGTGGTAGTAGCTGGATCTGTGGCAGTACTTCTCTGGTTGTTAGGCTGCCACTGACGTCCCCTGTAGGCACCTCTGGATTGACCTCTGCCTCTTGGGCGCCTATTTCTGCCTCTTTGTGCTCTGGAGGTGTCTGGAAAGGACCAATTCTTCGAAGGCCAATTTCTACTAAACCTCGGAGGCTGGACCTGTAAGAAATCCTTGACTGTTTGGACAGATTTTGCTTTTTCTTCCACCTTCTTTAACACTTGCTGTGCAGGGGAGCCAAACAAACTTTGTTTCTCAATGGGAGCATCTAGGAGCTTTGACTTTTCATGGTCTGGTAAGGATTGCTCTTTTAACCATGCATGCCTTCTGATCACTGTACCAGTCATAGCTGATCTAAAGGAAGCCTCCAGTGCATCATAGCCGCATTTTAAGGAATGGTTACTGACCTGCTGAGTGTTATGTACCAAATCCTGAAGGGACTTACGGTCTATAGGTTCAGGAGAGGACAGTTTTTTATTTAGCTGATCTAACAAAAATTCCTGATACTGAATCATGTGGAATTGACAGTTTAAGGCCCTAGCCGAAAGAGTAGCAGAAGTATAAACTTTTTTACCCCATCTCTCTAATGCTCTAGATTCTCTTTCAGAGGGGAGGGTTTTTTTGGCAGAGGTAGCTGCTACAGCTTTGGGGCCCTGTGAAATAGTTTCAGGATCTGCAATAGGAGCCTTATACAAGTGAAAGTGTGTGTCCGGGACCCTGTAATATCTGTCGGGCTTAGAAGGGGCCGGGGGAAGAGAGTCAGGGGCAGTACAAGCATCATTAAATGCATCATCCACAACTGTTAGTACTGGAGGAATGGCTAAAGGCCTATGCTGTGGTAAATGCAAAAAGGTCCTTAGCCTTTTCCTTGAATCTGAAAAATCCTGGCTCTGCCATTGAAATTGCTCTCTCATAGCATGCAAGGTTTCCCCAAAAGAAAATTCCTCAGGAGGAGAGGCAGAAGGAATGGAGTCTTCTGCATCAGAGTCCTCATATGGAGAATAAGGGCCTTCTGGAGGATTTGAGTTTTCTGAATCATCCGAGGAATAATCTGTTGAAACTGGCTCAGGGGGCTCTGCTCTAGGCCTCTTCTCTGGAGGGGGATGAGAGGCCCTGTCAGGGTGAGGTTGGGATCCCCTGATCAACGAAATGAGATCCTCTGCCAGACTGAGCATTTGGGAACTAGAGGTAGGCCTGTGTGAGGGGGTTTTAGCAGGCAAGGCCTTAGAAGATTTAGCTGCTTTAGCTCTGGAAAAAGCCTTGATAGACATAGATGCAGGAGGCCTAGCAGGTCCACGTGCAGGAGTAGATATGTCTAAAGGAATAGTATCTGATAAATCCTGGGAACCTGCAACAGCAGGTGGAATTTCAGTAGCAGATTCAGCCATGCTGTGTGAGGCCTCTGCTATAGGAGGCATGCTTTCGGCCGAAGGAAGAACCGTGGACTTGGTTTCAGCCGAAACCGAGACACTCGCGGTTGGCTTAACCGTGGTTTCGGCCGAAACCGCGGACCGCGAGTGTCGGTCCTTTTCCTTACGCTTTTTAGGTAATTGTGAAGTCGGAGTCTCCGACGGCATTTTGTAAGAAAAAGCGGGGCCGAAATACTCCTCTGCAAACTCCGACCGACGTCTAAGTGTTCGTCGGTTGAAGGAAGCACAGTCTAGACAAGCTGCAACGTCGTGGCCTGGGCCTAAGCAAGGAAGGCAGTAAGAGTGGAAATCCTTATGAGGTATTTGTTTCCCACAAGTTAAACAGTTATTTACTTTTTCTGACATCAGCTGAGGCAAGAAAGAGTCCCCAACGGGGTACTTAGCTTTTTAGAAGTCTTCGGTAGTAGTAATCTCTGGATCTGACTGACCGGCACTTGCGAACAGCTTCTGCTTCGGGCACCGCGCGGCAAGAAAGACTGAGGAAAATGGCGTCGGCTGATGCCTTTATACCCAATTCACAGCAGCTATGACGTCGGGTGAAGTGCGACATCAGCCGAGGCCAGACCCAGACTTTGGAATCCGGCTGACCGAAGGGCTGCCTGAGGCAGGACAACCCATATGTTAGGACTGCAGATGCATCCTTGAAGGACATCTGAAGAAACAGAAGCCTGATCAGAGGAATCATAATAAACATCCTGCCTTGGCCTTTTATCTGGAGGGGGATGTGAACCCCTAATCATAGTAAGTAAATCCTCCATCTTGAGTAACTGTTTCTGTGACTTGGGAGCCGGTTCAGAAGAGGCCTGTGTTGTAGTCTTTGATTTAGAAGGAGGCTTTGCCTTTAATAGAAGCTGAGTAGGCCTGAAAAGCCCTTTGGAAGCCGGTACCTGCACAGTGGCTCTGGACCCATCCGAAGGAGCATTGTCCGAAGGTCCTGCAATAGAAATATTCAAAGGCCTGGTTGGCTCCTCATGAGAGTCCGTTTCGGCCATTGGTTCTGAAATGGCTGACGACAGGGGCTGCAAAAGCGCCTCACTGACGACGGCCGAACCTGAAACTGGCTCCGCTTGTGCGCTATCATCAGATTTGGACCTCGGAGGCCTGTCTTTATCCTTGTGACGTTTGTGAACTCCAGTAGCCGGAACTGTATCCGACAACATTTTGTAGTTAAAGTGCCTACCGAAGTAATGAAAAGCAAAATCGTACCTTCGTTTAATTGTACGCTGATTGAATCTAACACAAAACCGACAACTAGCTACGTCGTGGTCAGGGCCTAAGCAAGGAATACAGTAAGAATGAAAATCCTTATGAGGTATTTGCTTCCCACATGAAATACAATTATTAACTTTTTCTGACATCGGACTGGAGCAAGAAAAAGTTTCCCCAACGGGGTACTTAGCTTTGAGTGGAGAAGAAAGTCTTCGGACTGAAGTTTATCAGAAAAAATCGTCAGGAGTCAGCCAACCGGCACTTGCAAACTGCTATCACCGCACAGCAAGAAAGACTGGAGAAGATGGCGTCGGCTGTCAGCTTTGTACTCCTGGTGCTCTGACGTCAGGGAGCATGGTTGAACAGCCAACGCCGGACCCAGACTTTGGGATTCTGGCCGACCGAGGACTGCCTGCCGGCAGGGGAGAACCCTACAGTCATGACTGCAACAGTGAAACACGAACATCTTGTGGGACATTATCTTTAGCCCGTCAGTTCCGTGATGAAAGTTAGATATAGCAGCCAAATGGACCCGAACTTTTGCGGCTGCTGCTTTTTTATTAAAGATCATAGTCAAGAATTCTAATATGGACATCAAGGGGGCTTGATAAGGATCAATGTTCTGCTTAGAAGCCATATGGAAAATCTCTTCCCCTTACTAAGATATAATCTTCTGGTGGACGGCTTATGAGAAGACAAAAGGATCTGTTTTGTCTCATTGGAAAAGTTATGAAGCCTGGCTATGATGGGAACTGGAGCAGCCAAACTGTCAGCTTCAGTGACTGCAAGGAAGGATGGAGGGCCCCCGACGGACGTGTCAGAAGGTCCGGAACTGGGTCCAGAATCCAAGGATCCTCCAAGAGATGATAATGAAGAAATGGGATCCAAATCTGCTGAGGCCAATGAGGGGCTATAAGAATGATGGTCCTTCGCAGAGATTTTGCTTTCTGTAGAAATCTGGGTATAAATGGGATAGGAGGAAATGCATAGAGGAGACCCGGGGACCAGTTGTGTATGAGTGCGTCTCTCAGGGCTTCTCCCAGAGGGAGAATCAGGGCAAAGTAGCTTCTGCATTTCGTGTTGCTGTGACTGGCAAAAAGATTGCAGTAAGGCTGGCCTCATTTGTGGAAAATCCTGTCCGCAATCTCTTTCTTGAGGGAACACTCGTGCGGCAACAAGATTGCCCTGCTAAGTTTGTCTATCACGTTGGATCTCCCCAGAATGCGCATTGCCAACAGAAAGCACTGAGAGAAGACAGCCCACTGCCAAACTCTGAGGGCTTCTCGGCAAAGGGGGTAAGACTTGGTTGTTCAAGTACCAGACTACTGACATATTGTCTGAACTGCAATTGTTCCTAGAGGAAGAGAGTTCTGGAAGTACTGCAACACCAGAAGTACTGCTCTCATCTCCAGAACATTAATATGCAGATGTGACTCTTGATCCGTCCATGTGACTTGGGCAGGCTTTCCCTGAAAATGCTCCACCACCCTATCAGGGAAGCGTCCATGGTCACAGTGGCTATTGGAGAGGGTAGTACAAAGTGGCATCCTATGGTTACATGAAGAGACATCAACCACCACTGGAGATCTCTCATGCAAGAGTTTGTAATTAAAATCATGCGATTCATTGGAAATTCCTGATATGACCATTGAGTGAACAGCAGCCATTGAAGAATCCGCATATGCATCCTTGCTAATGGTATGGCCAAGATCGCTGCAGCTATCAAACCCAATACTTTTAAAACTTCTGCGGCTGGTGCTCTGTCTTTCGATACCAGTGAGCTGACCTGCTGGCGAAGAAGAAAGACTCGCTCGACTGGTAGCCGTAGAGTGGTGGTTGAAGTGTCTAACTCTGCCCCTATAAAAATTATATGCTGCGATGGCGACAAGACAGACTTTTCTGAGTTGACTGTAATGCCTAAGTGATTGCAGAGTGTCAGAGTGTATTCCCTTGCCTGAATCAGTTGATGCCTGGTGGTGAAGGTAAGGAGCCAATCATCTAGGTACGGAAACACCTGGAATCCTAGACACCTCAGGTGAGCCACGACCACTGCCATGCATTTGGTGAACACTCTGGGGGCTGTAGTGAGATCAAAGGGCAGGGCTCAAAATTGATGATGATTGGCTCCCAGCATCCTTGAGATCTATCGAGCACATCCAATTCTTTCCCTAAAAAGGGAAGTACAGACTATAGCATAACCACCGGAACTTCTCTTTCTTTTCTTCACAAATTGGTAGAGTCTGCTGAGGTCCAAAAATGGGTCTCAAGTCCCGTGTTTTCTTTGGAACCAAAAAGAATCTTAAGTTCCAAATAGTGTTTGGTCTGCTGGGACTGGCTGGATGAATCTTTTTTTCTAGCAACTTGTAGACCTCTATAGTTGCTTGTTCCCTGTAACTGGGTGGAGCGTCCGGTATTCTCCTTGCGGGATGGGGAGGAGAGGAGAATGGTAAGAAATACCCTCTGGAAATAATACTTTGCACCCAGCTGTCTTTTGTTATATCTTACCAGGCATCTGGGTACAAAGATAAGTGACCCCCGACTGCCTCCAGGACAGTCGGGCCTCCTTTCAGGAGAGCTGATAGGGCTGGCCAGAGAAGTGAGCGTCTTCCATTATTACCCCCTCCTCTGCCCCTAGAGGGGGATTCACCACGTGTCCTGAAAGGCTCCTTAGGCTTTCCGGAACCACATCTTTCCTCCCTTTTGGCCTTTGGGGAAGGCCGAGTAGGGGTGAAAAACAGACTCCGATGGCAGACAGTCTTTCCCTCCTGTTCACACCTGATCAAAGTTTCCTTCACTTTAGGCCCAAAAAGAGATGAGCCATCAAAGGGGTGTTCACAAATGAAGACTTGAAGGGCTCCACGAAGGAACACAAGCGCATCCAGAAATGTCTTCTGAGAGCAATTCCTGTACCCGCTGCCCTACTCGTTCCATCAGCTGCATATGAGACGCATTGAAAGTTCACAATAGAATTTAGGGTAGCAAGCTGGGTGGCAACTTTATCGGAAGCTCCTACAGCTATAGTACCCCGAAGAGAATCTCCCAACTGATCTCTCTGCAATCTAGTGAAATGGGTCAAATACTTCAGGGAACGGAGTGTAAAAGTCAATGAACTAAACATGCATTTCCCATATCTATCTATGATCCTGGACTCTCTAATAGGAGGATGGATAGACGAGGAAGTCTCAGACATTTCCTTTTTGGTGGCCGCTGCCACCACCATGGCATCAACAGGGACTCCTTTGGACAAAAAGATTTATCTGTTGGAGCAGAAATAAACTTATTAGGCCTCCGAGGAACAGGTTTCATGAACTCCGGTGACTCCCACACCCTCCGAGAGACCAGCTGCATTAGCTCATCGAAGGGCGGAGACACCCAAGAGGTGGAAGGTTGAGACCCAAACACCTTCAGGAGAACTGACTCGTCCTCAGTAGGGCTTTTGGACTGCCACTCACCCCTCTGCCTAAGGATCTTGAGTATCTCCGCAAAGGAGATATCTTCAGAGGGGGACCCTTCTGACACTGACTTGGATGAGTCAGATGTTAAAGACTCCTGTGGGGAGTCCAATTGTCTCCTCTTGCACAATCTCTTCCTGGGGACCTCCTCAGTGGGAGACTCTGGGCAGGTCTCAGAAGAGTAGGGGTGCCCTGTGAAGCTACCTGAGGCTCAGGGTCTCTATGCCTAGCCTGGAAGATGGAAGCAGAAGCGGACACAGAAGCTTTGGGGGATGAGGAAGCCAGACCTGGTGTCGCGGATGTCTTGGGGGACAATGTCAATGGCAGATGCCAGGTTACCCCATCAAGATAACCTATTAGTTTGGAATAATGCAACAGCGATCCAAGGAGGGACATCTTGAGGTACAGGCGACACTTCTGAAAATTACATTTGTAACAAATCATAATTTGTTCGGAGGGACTGAGAAATCTCAGTATTCTTTCACTGAAAACACTGACTTACCCTGGAAATAGTCTCAGGGGAAAGAATTGCTTACAGGCAGAGTCAGATATCATACTCACCTCAGAATCTGAATCAGAAACCTGAGGAGAAAAAAATACAATCTGTCCCTTCAAATTCCCCTAAAGGTTCCACTTCTTGAATCACTGCAGAGAAAGAGGAATCTGTTTTTCTTTAAAAAGAAAATCTTACAAGGGTCAAGAGCTTGTAAGGCACCTTGAGCCTAGCCTAATAAACTACTCATGACTAAAGAACTGACACAGGAAGAGTGTTTTCTTTCTCTTTTTGACAGGTCATTTTGATGAAACAGAACATTCTGGCTAAGTAGGGCACAATCCCTACCCCTTCTACCAGGACTGACAAGTCTCTCTCTCCACTGTCCACTAAGGGACCCCAACAGCCAAAGAGGATGTGTCTATCCCCAAAGTCCACTGTGGCTGTATGGACTACACCTTGGGGTTCTGAAGAAAAAGAGGAGTGGCTTGTGGAACCAGCTTTGGCCGCAGCAGTGTCACCTTCCTGCTACTGATGCCAATTACTGGCCTGTATGTGGTGGCAAAGGCTACTTAATCTGCTTTTTATGTCTGGAAGAAAAGTACAACTGAGGAACTGGTATGTTGTTCTATTGTCAAGCTGAAATTGGTGCTCATTTCCTGAGGCAGGTGCAGTAATAGTTGGTAAAACAGAAAGAGAGCAAAAGCTAAAATTTTCACAGAAAATACAAAGTAAAAAAAGCACTTCAGACACGTTCCCGAGCCTCAAAAAGTAAAATAACAGTTTGTTGACAAAAAAAATATTAAACTTCTTTTAAGATTTTTTTTTAACACAAGTAAAAAAAAAAAAAAAAAAAAAAAAAAAAAAGGTGCATTCCAACTTTAAAGTACATAAAAGTCCAGGCAATCAACAACAAAAAAGTGTTACCGTAATGTTCCATCTGTGTTGCCCATCTTCATCTATTCCTGACTGATCGAGTTTGACTATACAAAATAATAATAATGCAATGAAAGGCAGAAGCCTTGTCAAAGACTCTTGAAACAATAAGAACCCAGGACATGATATCTCTCCACCAGAAATCTGAAGGGGGGTAAGGTGGGAGGTATGCAATAATAGATGAAGATCGACAACACAGATGGAATGTTATGGTAAGACGACTTCTTTATCTGATTTTGTCAATCTTCATCTATTCTCGACTGATGGGACAAAGTCCCCAGCTACCTGGAAACCTGTGAGGCCTTATGGAAGGACATTCCGGGCACCATAGAACCAAAAGATGCTCTCCCCCTGGAGACCATATTGAATTTGTAATGAGTATTAAAGGTGAGGCTTAGCCCAAGTTGCAGCAGCACAAATGTGTGACATAGAAGCTCTGTATTATAAGACTGTAGAAGTAGTCACTGATCTTGCAGTGTGTGCCTTTCACTGCTTTCGGGTGTGTAATATTCAATTTCTTATATATGAAGGATATGCGTTCTCTCAATCAGACTGGTCTGCCTATAGTTGCACTGATGAGGGATATAAACAGTTGATCTGAAATTTGTTTTGTTCTGTCCAAATAGAATCACAACTGCCTATTTACATCGAGAAGGTGAAGGCAATACTCCTTTGTTAGAACAGTTTGTGAAAAACACTGGTAAGTCTATAGACTGCTTTATATTAACAGAGATCACTTCAGGCAAAAAGGTCGGATTTGTTCTCAGAGACACACTGTCCTTATGGAAAATTAAGTAAGAAGCTTTAAAGCACAGGGCTTGTAATTTGGAGACTCATTCTGCGGTAGTGATAGCTATGAGAAGTAATGTCTTCCAAGACGGGAACTTTAAATCACAGGTGGCTGCCGGTTCAAAGGGTGGTGCTGAAAATGACTGCAGTACTAAGGTCAGGTCCCAAGGCAGGACAGGATCTTTAAAAGGGGGCTTTAAGTGTATAGTACCTTTTAGGTAAACTTTGCAAAATCTGTGGGAAATAAAAAGGTTGGTCTACAAAACCGATAAGAAAATTCGAAATCGCTGCTAAAATAACTGACTGTGGAGGCAGAGGCTCCCTTATTAAAAATGGCAGCCAGAAATTCCAAAATTATTTCTAATGGTGCTGAAAAGGGGTTAATCCGTTATCAGAAGACCAGATAGAAAATCTCTTCCATTTGCTTAGGTAGAAAGGTCTGGTGGATTGTTTAGGAGATGCCAGCAAAATATGCTGCACTGGAGAAGGTATAGCACTATGCCTGGCGACTAACAGAAGTCAGCTTGACAGTCTGAAGGTTGGGATGTACTAATCCCTGGGGATGGGACAGTAGGTCCAGAATCCACTGTTGGCAAAGCAGATGAGGCCACAGGAAGGGAAACCAATGAGAATCACCTTGCTTCAAAACTGAGACACTTTCTTGAGAAACATTAGGATCAGAGGAATTGGGGAAAAGGCATAGTGCAGACCCAGGGGCCAATCGTGAAGAGGAGTGTCTCCAGGTGACTTCTCCAGAGGGGGAATTAGGGCAAAGTAGCTTCTGCACTTGTTACTGAGGGGTGATGCAAACAGGTCATAGCAAGGCTGGCCCCAATGAAGGAAACCTCTTCCGCTACTCTGAAGTTCAGCGACCCCTGATGTGCCAGGAGAATGCATCTGCTCAGCTTGTCTGCAATTACATTGGAAGTCCCTGGGATGTGCATTATCAGAAAGCGGTTGGAAGATATAGCCCATTGCTACACTCGAAGGGCTTCTCGACAGAGGGTAGGACATGGTTCCCCCTTGTTTGTTGATGTACCAGGCTACCAACATGTCTGACTAAACAGCAATCATCTCTAGAGGTAAAGCAGAATTAAACGCTTGCAATGCTAGAAGCACTGCCCTTAGCATCAGTACACTGATATGCAAGTTGGCCAC
The DNA here is from genome assembly GCF_019279795.1 of Protopterus annectens. Taxonomy (NCBI): domain Eukaryota; kingdom Metazoa; phylum Chordata; order Ceratodontiformes; family Protopteridae; genus Protopterus; species Protopterus annectens. The sequence goes on along the minus strand of NC_056735.1, from coordinate 1,129,136,614 downwards.
AGAAGTGGACCAAGTGGCTTGGACAGTCTTCCGCAGATAATGTTCCCCCCACCCCATCTTTGAAGCATTTGTGGTCATTATAGCCTTGGGCTGGGGAGGACAAAGGGACAACCTTGAAGAATCTCTCTTGATGAGATTGTTTTTGCATCGGCTGGAAATGAAAATGAGGTGATGCATGGGATGAGTCAGAATTGACCACTGGTTTGGTAACAGCCACTGGAGGAGTCTCCTGTGTAATCTTGCTAGTGGAACTAATGTGATAGCTGCTGCCATGGAGCCCACAGCTTGTAAAATCAGCTGAGCAGGTATTTTGTTTGAGCATAGAAGTGGCTGGACTTGCATCTGTATTTTCTACAACCTGTGAAGGGGACGAGACACAACCCAAGTAGAGGTGTTGAAATGAGCTCTGATGAATTCCATGTAGGGTTACCACCTGTCCCACTTCATGAGGGACAGTCCCTCTTTGGGCAGCTGTGGCTAGCAAAAAAAAATTTAAAAAATGGCAAATGTCCTGAGATTTTAGGGCAAAATTATTTCCTATATTTTATGTAATAGTTGCATAAAACAGTTATTTTATATATGAAACACCTAAATGTTATAAGAAACAGAATAAGGAACTAAAATGCTACAGGAATAAGCTTTTACTTATTCAAAAAACTGAAAGTTCTGTCTTTTGTACTGGCCGTGGGTATGTTCTGCCCTGCAAAATCTGACGTTTGTACCAATAATGTCCCAATCTGGGCATTTGAAAAGGTGGAAACCCTACCATGTCTTGGTTGGGAGTTAACTGAGATTTGGCAGTATTTACTGTCATACCCAACTGGCGGGACAGGTCCAGTATGAAGTCCGTAGTCTGCTGTAGTAGCTGCCTGGTGGAAGCGGTGAGGAGCCAGTCATCTAGGTAAGGAAACACTCTGAGCCTGTGCAGCCCCACATGTGCTGTCACCACTGCCATGCATTTGGTGAACACCCTGTGGGCTGTGGTGAACCCAAAGGGCAGCACCCTGAACTGGAAATGAATGGCTCCTATTCAGAAGCGGAGAAAACTTCAACATTTGTCCCTTTTATGTGGTAATAGATGTCTTGAAAGTTGATAGAGCATGTCCAATTGTCTTTCTCTAAGAAAAGGAAAATAGACTGAACAGTGGCCATCCAGAATTTTGTTTGTTGCACAAATTTGTTTAGAATACAGAGATCCAGAACTGGTCTCCAGTCCCGTTTTCTTTGGCACTAAAAAGAATCTTGAGTAGAACCCAGATCCTAACTAGTCTGGTGGGACTTCTTGGATGACTTTTTCCTAGCAGCTTTTGTACCTCCTTTGCTGCCTGAGTTCTCTGACTGGGTGGAACGTTGGGGAGTTTCATAGGCGTTCATCGATAAAGGTTGAATGGAATTCGATAACCTCTGGTAATTATTCTTAGCACCCAAGCATTGGTGGTAATGCATCACCAGGCATTTGTGTACAAAGAAAATATTTCCCTGACTGCTTCCAGAGGTAAGCAATTGGGCCTCCTTTCAGGAGCACTGATAAGGCTGATCAGAGAATGAATCTCTGGATCACTGATTCTGTGGACCACCCCTGCCTCTTGGATGGTGCCTTCCACAGTAACCAAACCACGTGTGTCCTGGAAAGGTTTCTGGGATTTTTTTGAACCACATTTTACCACTCCTTTGACTCCGGCAGTAGGATCGTTGAGGGGTGGAAAAATGTACACTGACAGCAGACAAAGTCTTTCCATTCTTTTCACACTTAGACAGAGTTTCCTTGACCTTGGGACCAAACAAGGAGGACCCATCAAAGCGGGTACTGACAAAGGAAGAATTAAATGGTTCCACAAATTCACACAGCTGCATCCAAGTGTGTCTTCGAATTGCAATGCCTAAAGCTGCTATCCTGCTCGCCCCTTCGGCTGCATGTGCAATGAACCTCATGGACGTGTTCGATATAGACTCCAGGGTAGCTAGCTGGGAGGCCACTTTCTCCTGGACTCCCTCAGCCACAGCTTTCACTAGGGTATCCGACAGCTCCTTGACCAGATCCCTTTGGAGTCTGGTAAAATGTGCAAAAAAATTCAAAGACCTGATGGAGAATTTGGATGATGGATAGACCTGCTTCCCAAATCTGTCCATCGCCCTTGGACTCCTGATTCGGGGGGTGGACAGTAGAACTTCCTTCAGTAATTTCTTTCTTAGTAGCAGCTGCTATCACCAGCGAGTTATTTCTTAGTAGCAGCTGCTACCACCATGGCATCTACTACCAAGTCCTTAGTGCAGTTGAGGTTGGTCCTCTGGGGCAGAAAGAATCTTTATAGGGGGAGAAGTAGATTGTATAAGAATGAATGGTGAAATTCATACAAATGATATAATAAATGATGACAACACTGAGGAAGTACTTGACAATTACGACCAAGTACAGGAAGAATATAATGCTAATCATCCACCCCTAAGGCAGTCAGAATGTATAGAAAATAAAAAATAAGAATAAGCAACAGTTTTAGCAAAACACTTCTCCCCGAACAACAGCAGAAGGAACAGAAGGGGATACTGGAACACACACAGACAACACAATTAAACCTAGGTAGTCATATAGAAGTTAGTCATGAAGGTAAATGTTTTACTTTCCATGGTTTTAATATTTTTAATTATACAGATCAATCAGTAGATGACATATATTTTTCTATTTTTAGAAAAGGGTTTAAGTTTGTACCGTCTTTTAGGTTAGGAATTGTAGAGGTTACAACAGAACTCAATTTATTTACATGGAAATTAAATTTTAATATGTTCAAAGGGCAACAAAACACATGTTCAGCTCAAAATAGTGTGTTAAGAAAAAAGTGCATTTTCAACCTCCTTTTGCACCCTACTGCACAAGCTTCTGAAAAAGCATGTGAGGGTGATTTATACACGGAATTAAATCAAAGAACTAGTAAAACACTTTTTAATTTAAGTAAACTTAAGACAGCACACCACTGAATACACCAAATGAATGCTACCTGTCACCCAGTTTAAAAAGCACTTAGAAGTATAATCAAGTTGGAGGTTGCATGAGTAAAACAGGTCCAAAAAATGAAGAGTATCTCAAGACCAACTATGTAAAAAGAATGAATATTTAATTGAAGATGAGCGCTTTCACTGATAACATAGCTTCTTCAGATCTAAGTTAAAAAAAAAAACTCCTTTAAAGATGTTCCAGTTACTTTTACTGATAACACAGCTTCATCTAAGTTTGAAGAAGCTGTGTTATCAGTGAAAGCGCTCATCTTCAATTAAATATTCATTCTTTTTACATAGTTGGTCTTGAGATACTCTTCATTTTTTGGACCTGTTTTGCTCCTGCAACCTCCAACTTGATTTTACTTTTTAATTTAAGCAGGGAAGAACACTGTTTAATAAATAAAATAAGACAGGATGATTCATTGGGAATAATGAAACCTGATAAGGGTGGGGGGATCATCCAGTTTAATAAATTAGACAATGTAAATGAGCTGACTATGGCATTTTCAGATATGGAAAAGTATCAAATAGCTTCTAAGAAAGAATTATTCCTGGCACATAAAAAAATTCTTTTTTTGGAGGATTTTCTCTTGCAAAGGGCCATTTCAGAAGAGCTCTATGAATTCCTTACAACTGACCAACCTGTGATACCTGTAGCCTTTGGTATTCCAAAGATGCATAAGAATGTACAGCATCTACCTTTCAGGACAGTTATTTCAGCTCAAAATACTTCAACTACTTAAAATACTTCAGGCTATAGATAAGGGAAAGGAGGTACATACGGCTTACCTTGACCTTGCTAAAGCATTTGACACCATTCCCCATTCAGGTATTATTGATAAGCTCACCAGCCTGGGCATAAACCCTTACGTCACAAGATGGATCGCAAACTGGCTCTCAGACAGATCCCATAAAGTAAGAGTAGCGGGATCTACGTCCGAATCCAGACCAGTAATGAGTGGTGTGCCTCAGGGCTCTGTCCTGGGGCTCCTCCTGTTTGGCATATACTTCTCAGAAGTACAGGCAAGCACGGAAGGGCTGTGGCTGACTAAATTTGCAGACGACTGCAAACTGGGTGTTATAATAGTGCCTCCGGTCGACATGGAGATCCTCCAGAAGGGCCTAAATGAGACTGATGCATGGTGTCAAAGCCATGGTCTCAAGCTAAATGCGTAGTAATCCCCTTTGGAAAAACAGAGTACCCGCAAACTACAACATAGGAGGTAATCTCCTGAAATCTGAAGAAGAAATAAGGGATCTAGGGACCCAAGTAGATAGTCAGCTTTCCTTTGATAACCATGTTGCCAAAGTGGTTAGAAAATCCTTCTATGTGACCCATCTGATCACGAAAGGGTTCGCATCAAGATCTAAGGATGTAATGGTGCTCCTTCCTCAGCAGACCCATTATTGAGTACAATGCACCAATTGGAATGTACTTGGCTAGACATCTCCAGCAGCTGGAGAGACCACAGAGGTACCTAACCAAGAGGATTACTGGCCTCAAACAGTTACCCTATGCAGCATGACTGAAAAAGCTAAGACTGTTCTCTGTTGCATACCGCTTTCTCAGAGGCGATCTCTGTCTAACGTACAGAGCCATGTCCAACCCAGAATTGTTGAACATGCTTCATCTTAGCAAAACCAAATCTACTCGAGCTACACGCCCTAGGGATATAAACCTCAACACAACAACGAATAGAACATGCTGGAGGGATAGATTCCCTTCGCAGAGACTTCCCTTACTATGGAACAGGGTCCCGATCTACATAAGACAGAGCCCCTCACTATCACTCCAAGAGGAACCCTGATGAGTGGATGGGTAACAAAGTTCACACCGGGGATCACACCAACAGCACTACTAGATAGGGGCCAAGGGTACTAGCTGCTAGTACAAAGGTCTAGGGAACTACTAAAGGGGCAGTGAATACTGCACAATGTGGCTGGGCTAATATATGCCTTTGGGCAGATAGCCCAGTACCAACTTAAGATTCATTGATAGGATCCAGAAACAGTCTCTAAAACCAGCAGATTATATACTAAAGGACTCTTGGGATTTTTTTTTGTAAATTCAATGATAGATGGTACACAGGACATTGTATGTTTACCACAGTGGATGTGGTCAATTTATTTACTTCAATTCCAGACAGTGAAGGTTTGCACCTTTTTATGAGGCCATAAGGGAATTAACAAACAAGTGGTAATATGATTAATTTTGTAAAGGCAACTATGGATCATATTTTGTCAATTTTTTTTCACATTTGAAGGTGAATATTATAAACAGGTGCAGGGCGTGCCAATGGGTGCAACATGTGCCCCCATGTATGGCAATCTGGTACTGTACGCATGGGAGAAAAAAATTTCAACAGTGTTTATAGTCCGTCATGGTCTACACATTTCCATTATCTGGATGACATTTTCATCCTATGGAAAGACAATCAGGTGGACATCACAGAATTTATAGACTATGCTAACCAGATCTGCACTTATGTTAAATTCACATTTCATTGTTCTGAAGAATCTATTTAGATTGAACTATTTCTAAGGACAAGGTTAATAATATCTTTTCCTCTAAAATCTATAGGAATGATACATTTTCTAATAACTATTTAGATTTCCGTAGCTGCCACCCCTTACACTATAAGAAAAATATCTTCAAAGGTCGGCTGGTGAGGGCAAGTAAAATGTGTTCTAATAAAGAAATGTTTGAGAAAGAAGTACAAATTATCACAACATGTTTAAACTAAGAGGTTACCCTGACAAATTATTAACGACAGCTAGTTAAGTTTTGGATGGTTGGGGGAATACGTTTAAACCATTATTAGGGAGTGGTACACCATTTTCCCCCACCCCTAAGACTCAATAACTGAACAGTTCAAGATTTAGATCAGGGATGGTTATATCTTATGGTGAAGGGGAAAAAGTAGTAAGAACAATACTTAAAAGTAACTGGAACATCTTTAAAGGAGATTTTTAGTATTTTGGGTAAGACCCCTACCTTTGTGCATAAAATGGGTAGAAATATCAAATATTTAGTAGAACATACAATAGCCAAACCATTGGTCCAGAAAGGCACCACCAAGTGTGGATGACGCAGTCAGTGTCACTAGATTTTAGACAGTGACATAATTAACATCAAAGGGAACAAGCAAGGTACTAGTTTGCAAAAGGGCAACTGTAACACAAAAGGAGTGGTGCATATTTGTGTTAGAACTAGGATTTACAAACACATGTAAGCTACACCCAAGTGTAATTCTACTAATGCCCTTTTTAAACACACAGATATGTCAAAGTGATGACAAACCAAAATTTAAGTTTGGTATAGTAGCAGTAGTACTACAGAAGATTAGGGGTGGTTGGTGGAAATTAGAATTAGAGCTTAAAGAGATTTATTGGATCATGAGATTAAATGCTAGTGCAGCACCAGGTCAAAATGACAATGCTCTCCTGCTTCCTGCACTGAAAAACAGAGCTCTAACCATTATAATGATGTGGTGCACCGCTTTAAAATTTAAATAATTTTAATGCTGTGGATAACAAAAAATATGTATATATTTTTTATGATCTATTGATTTTATGTATTTAATATTATATGTTGATTTTTTACCTGTACTTTTGTACCTTTGCAGTGTTATTGAAAATGTTTCGAGTTTTTAGAACATTATGTCTTTAATAGGGCTATTACACTGTTAATTAGATTATTGGTATGATGGAGGGTATATAAGGAGGAGTAATGGTTAGGCTCATTTATGTTCTGATGAAGTCCCAGAGTGTTCAAAAAGGGATAAAAGCGTTTGCTTAACTGTTACAACAATGTTGAATAAAATGTTTTAATCAAATCACTAACTGGTGTGGAGATTATGGTGAAGTTAAAGCTTGGAGGCACTGTTCGTCCATTTTTTCTGGTAATTTGCTGTACCTTTTTCAAATGGTTCTTTGTTTTTGGTCAGAAAGAATCTTACCAGGTCTCCAGGGGACAGGTTCGACAGCATCAGGAGCCTTCCAAGCCCGCTGAGCATTTAGTTTAATTAATTACCCAGGAGGTAGACAGGCGTGCACCAAACACCTGCAATTACATAGATTCCTCTGAGAATGGGTCTTTGGACTTCCAATCTCCCCTCTGCTTCAGGATCTCCAAAATGTTTCCACAGGAGACGTCTTACAGGGCGACTGTGGGGAACCCTCCCCTTCATTGAAATCTGTCTCTTCTGTGAAGGATTTTTCAGGAGAATCAATGTGCTTTCCTCTTGCACAATGTCTTTCAAGAGGGCTCCTCAGTGGGAACATCTGAGGACTCAAAAGAAGGGATATCCTTAGAAGGTAAGTCTTGCGAACCTGATGCACACTTGTCTGGGGGTAAAGATTGGTGCCTGAACTGAAAAGCCTGGGACCTCAAAGGGGGACTCCAATAACTCGAGTCGCATGAGACGACGCAGTGGCCAAAGCCCTTTCCATGGCCTGAAAGGCAGGACCCCCTCAGGTGGGATGGGTGCCCAGAGCAGAAACCAACAAACTCAGAACCTGGGTCACACCCTGCCCTGAGAGCCCAATCTGGCAGACTGGAACCTAGGAAGGGTCTACCACCGCCGTAACTAAAAACTGATGAGAACCCTCCAAATTCAATGGCAAAGACACAGTCCTAGGGGCCCGTTGGTGCCAATGGTACTTAAGGGGCCAGAACCAGACAACACCGAGGGCAAGGATGGTGTTGGCGCAGAAGTCATAGGAATTTGGGTGGATGGAGCCAAAGGCTCTAAAACCAGAGTTGAGGTTACAGGAGGAGAGTAACTGGGCGCAGTAGGGGAGAACTCAGCTGCTCTGGGAGGGAGATTGGTCCGGACAGTGGAAGACAGGCCCTGGGCTGCCAAGATCTGGTCCACCAACCTAACATCCAGTTCGGACAGACTTCTAGTGGACAGCATAGATACGGCTAAAGACTACTCTGGTCTTTCCACGAATGGACTGGGCAATTGTCCAAGAAAAGGATCCACTGAAGGTGAATAGACAAACCTGGGTTCCAAAGATGTGAATGATTTTGGTGCACCATGGGTGAACATTCACACTGAAGACAAAGCCATAATAATGGTTGTCTGATCCAAAGCAATAAAGCTCTGAATTGTAGTCATAGCCTGTGTCGATGGAACCGAAGAACTCTTCGGTGCAGAAGCTTGACTGTTCTGACAATTTAGGAACTTTTGATTTTGGTTCTGTGGATGAACCCTCAGAGGCATACTTATGTTTTTTTTTTTTTTTTTTTTTTTAATTTGGTGCCAAAGGGATGACAGCACAGCTCGAGAAGACTTAGAGCCAGAGGCCGGAGGGGACTGATCAGCCTTGGACAAGGGTTCCTCAAAAGGGGTCTTAAGGAGCCCTTTGAGGATGACTTCATTCTTTCTCTCAGCTAGGGTTCTATTGCTAAAACCCTGGCAAATGGTATATATTCCAAATTCAAATGGGGCACACCCAAGTAAGAGATGCATTTGTCATGGTTATCGGAGTTTGGCAACTTTCTGCCGCATTCAGAACATTGTTTGAATCCTGTGGTGGATTCAGGCTTTTCAGCCATACCTATCAAAAACAGACACACAGGATTAAGAGGAGAAAAATTCTACCAGCAATGGTGGAAAAGGTTACTGCAAGGGTAAAAACTACCAGCAATGGTAGGGGAAAGAATTTACTCTGGTAAAAAGAAGAAACACACTCACTCAAGTCAGACTAAACAGTAAATAAAGCTAGAATTAACAGCAAGAAAGTTTTAACTATTAACAGAAAGAAATAACTACTGGAAAATTAGAAAATCACTTAGCTGCGAGAGATCACTAGCTGACATGTCTAAGTCTCGAAATAAGCAAATGAGAACTGGGGTTATTTGGATGCTCATAAATACGGTTTTATATATTTGAGATGAAACCAAAGGGAATGAATAATGTTGGGCACATGAAAAAGTGTGCCATGAATAATTATTGTAAACATATTAAGGAAAACTTCATCAAAATACAATTGCGGATCTGAAAGGATTATTTATTGCGCTCTATGTAATTGTTGTAGCTGTTTTTATATTGGAAAAACAGACCATAAATAAAAAAAAAAAAACATATCTATGAGCATTTGTATGACAAAAATCAAAAAAAAAGATACAAATGCACTTAGCAAGCACATAATGGAAAATGCTGGTCATTTTTTTCATTTTTACTGTCATTGATAATATTAAAACAGAACCTCGAGGTGGAGCCTGGTCTCTTTTACTAGAAAAGAGGGTGCTTTACTGGCAACAGGGTCTTGATGCTTCTAGTTGGCCAGGCTTAAATGAACACATTTCTATCAGCTTTCTTTTAAAATTAAAAGCCATAGAAAGATAACACTGTTTTAAATAATTATTCATTATTTATGTATTTTTAAACACCATTTTAGTTATGTTTTTATACTACGAGAGTTTTTTTTACCATGTATTCCATCTTATACAGATTTTATATGGTACATACATAATAGTCTTCTACATGTATTTTCCTTTAAGGGGGTGTATCAGTTTAAATAATGTATTCATTGTTTAATGATTTTTTACCCAGTTTTTCTGTACTATATAAAGTGACTGCGGGATTAAATTTATTATCTGATGGAGTAAAGAAGTGTTCAGGATGAAAGCGCTTACCATTTGTTTTATTCTCTTCAATAAACTCCAGTATTGGTTTTACTGAATTTTGCCTGAGTAGGTGCCTTTACTTACTGTGGAGTCCTTCTGTTCCTGCTTGGCATTTTTGTGTTTTGCAACAAGTTTTAAAAGACATTAAAGCTGAATGTAAAACCAATATTACCAGTAATGAAATGAAACTATTGACATTTGTGGTAACAATCTGAGATGTACGAAACCTGACAAAGGTGGTGGGCTAGTGATCATAGATACCACAGACTACAACTCTAGAATAGAAAGAATATAGTTCTCTGAAAAACATGGGGATGTATCCAGAAATCAACTAAATATAACCTACTCCAAGACTGATAAAGTTATTTATGTATTAATGCAGGGACAAATTAGAGAAATTGAATATAATTTTTGAGGAATGTGTTTCCCTGTATTCCTTCCATTTTTGGAACACCAAAAACATACAAAGATATAATGTTCACTCTCCTTTGCGCCTAACTGCTGATACCAAAGGCTCAAAAACTCATGGTACAGCTCTGCTTCTCTAAAATTAAGGGATATTTTGAGTAACGGGGGCATACAGTTACAAGGACTCATGGAATTTCTTAAGATACTTTTTTGGAAAAACTTGTTTAGGTAACTATTGATATAAATGACCTGTTTTCAGTTATACCCCATGACTGTGGGATAGACTGGTTTACCTAACAACAGCACTACTGGGGCATTAACTTTTATAGAGATCATTTTACACAATTTCATTTGGTCTGAAGGGTCCATCTTTAAACAAACAAAAAAATGGAGTAGCAATGGGGCTGCATGTGCCCCCATTTCTGCTAACACTGTTTTAGTATATTGGGATCATCATTCTATTTTAACTCTGGTTTTGAGAATAGCTGCCCCTTACATGAGTGCTTTCTAAAATGCAGTAGTTTTTGGAAGGATATCGACTATCAAAGTGATTTCTTTTTTTTTAAACAAGACACAGCTTTATTAAATTATCAATTATGAAATAATCATACATTTTTACGAGTGAAAACTAACCATATTGACATATGCTTACTTGCAAGCATTACACATCACAAACCATACTGACAGTTTTAGTTGCACACAATATGCATCACTTTTAACCAACCCAATCATTGTCAATCAAACATTACACAGCTCAATCACATCTTGCCTTCGTTTAAATCTCATTCCTCCCCTGTATGTCTCGTTCCCACAATTCACATTTTTTCTATGTAATTTGCTCCCACCCTTTTCTAAAGATCCCAATTTCAGTTGTTTTACCTAGGTTACTATATTCACTACTTCTAGTACACTTGGTTTAGACTGATTTCCATTTTCTAGTAACTGTTTTTTTTGGCAATCATCGTAATTAGACTTAGCAAGGCCTTACTATGTCTAGGAAATTCTGATTCTGTACCATAGCTCAGAAAAATCATTTCCCAGCTACAATTTCCTCACCCAGCATTTCTGACACTGTCAGCTGCACAGAATCCTTAAAGTTTATCAACTCATTACACTCCCAGAAAATGTGTTCCCAATTACATCTTTCTTCCCTATCACACCTCCAATATTTGGAAAAATTCTCTGGATTGTACTTGGGGTACAAAATATATATATGTCAACATTTCCAAGCTAAAATCCTAAATCTTCTAAATTTTGTTGCATATTTGGGAGACATACATATATCCCCCACATTATTTCTTTGTGAATTGCTTATCCAATCACTCTTCATAATCCCTTCTAACCTCCTCTGGCTTATTTTGCATAATTATGCAATATTTTAAATGCTCTACTAATTATTCCTTTTTAATGGCAGCTTCAATTCTAGATTCTACTAAAAACTCTTCCAGTGATGGTCTTTCTTACAGGACACCCCTATTTCATTCTCTTTGCCTATACTCTGATGCCAATCCTTGATAGGGAAGGCAATCTCTAATCTGCAGTTCAAATACATTTTTGGTGTCTGCCCATTCTACTACAATACTGTAAAGTCCTTTTCTGGTTTTGTTAGGTATAAAATAATATCTGCTGAAAATTGAGCCAGCTTTTCTGGACTACCATACAAATTATATACATGAATTTCGGAATCCCTTATTTTGTCAATTTTAAATATAATGCAAATAAAGGGGCAAAAGGACACCCCTGCCTGGTTCCTCTTCTCAAGCAGAAATTACCAGATGGGAACCCACCCACTTTGTTTGCATCTGACCCCTCATGTATCCTCCTAATCATCCTTATAATTTTTTCAAGAAATGCAAAGGCTTCCAATGCCCTGCTCAAAATCTCAGCTTACTCTGTGAAGTGGTTTCTCTGCATCAAGACCCACCACCAACCATGGTATTTTCTTTCATTCTGCTTCCCTCTGGATCACCAATGTTCTGTTTATGTTGAATGTTTGCATTTTTTCCACAATACCACACTGATCCATATCAATTTGGCATCCCTTTTGCCAATCTTTTAGCCATTACAGACAAATATAATCATTGTTTAGTACTGAAATAGGTCCCTATGAAGCTGGAGCTGAATGACCTTTACCCTCTTCAAGTATTTCAGCTACCACCGCTTTCTTCCAAGATGTTGGTACTTCTCCTCCTAAGAGGCTATTAAACAAAACCTTCCATACCTTGTTTCTTTCCTCAGAGCTTCTACATGTACACAGAGATACCACTGATTCCTGGGGACTTTCCTGTAGATTGGTTATACATCACCATTTGTATCTTATATCCTCCTACCCTGTTAGTAATTGAGCCTCATCTACCTCTAACCTTAGCATATGTAATTGTTCCATAAACATTTCCATTTGTACCTCTTCTTGATTTCCATATTTCTCTGCTTTAATGCAGACTTTCACAGAATTTCCAAAATATTTCTAATACCTCTACAGGATCTCTTGTTACCTTCCTTGTTATAGTATTCCCTGAGATTAGCAACAACCCTTTCTACTTTCTGCTGCCTGAGTTGTGCTTAAAGCTTTTGTGTTCTAGAGTTATCAAAAAACTGTTGCATATTATCAAGGTAATTCTTTATTTTCTGTTTAATATTCTGCAGTTACTCCTCCTCTGGCCCTGCGAGGTTCCCCATTTCTGTAATCTTTAACATTTGTCAGTACCTCAATACTACAAACAGGATTTCTAAGGCTTACTTACTTATTTAACAATTCTCAAATGAATTACTTAGACACTATAATTTTCAAAGCAGATCAAGGATTCAATTCTAGTATTTATAGGAAAGCTATTTACACTACAAGTTCACATCCATACCACCAGAAGGTCAGCTTGGTTAGGGAATACTCCCATCAGGTTGGCTAGAATGGCTTCGGACTTGGGACACATTTTTGGAGGAAATCAACAAACTAAAAAATGTGTTTTACAACAAGGGTTACCCCAAGGTGTATGACTGAGGTGGTAAGTGAAGCTGTGGAATGCAGGGAACTGAAATTTAAACCTATGTTGGGTACAGGCCTAACCCAACAGGGTGATGACAAGACCTCCACCTTTGGAACAGTTATGGTATTGGAATTTAATAATGAATTTTATGACATTGGATCCATTAAGAAAGAATAGTTGTGTAAGAACTTACCATAACCACAGATGCCCTTCTCTTCCATGTCACAGTATTCTTGACCTTAGGGAGTTGCTGCCTGCAGCACCGGACATCAGGCAAGTATACCAAAGTCTTGAAAGCAAGAGTACATGTGACGTTGCATGCAACAGCCATAAACTGACGCCGGCTATACCTGTGATATCTGCACATAACTAATTCAGAACTGGCCGCCGCACAGAGTCCCCAGGAATAGGAGGAGAAAGGTAGTACAAAAGCCCCTGCCAGACACAAAAGCCTGTAGTCAGGGAAAGGACCCATTTTATAATATGGTCAAAAGAGAAGGGGGTTAGGTGGGTGGGACTGTATACTGCAACATGGAAGAGGACGACACCTACAGTTATGGTAAGTTCTTACACAACTATTCTATGTCCTTCTATTCTCATGTTCAGTATTCTTAACCTTAGGGAAGAGTACTAAAGCTCTCTAGGCAGTAATGTAGGGGGGGGGGGGAATCAGAGTCTATGAGACCTTGCAGAATGAACCTAACAAACCCTGTTCTAGCCATGGAAATGGAATCCAAGTTGTAATCGTTGGTGAAGGTATGTACAAAGGACAAGGTTACTGTCTCCAGAAGAAATAAGTAATCAATGTCCTTGAAAAAGGCTGCTGAAGACGAAGCAGCTCTGGTGAAATTTGACAAATGAACTCAACTTTTTTCCATGAAAGGAATAGCAAAAGGCAACAGCCTTAGAAATCCAAGAGGCAACTGTCTGTCTAGACATGGCCTTACCTAGGACACTAGGATGAAAGGAGACAAACAGCTGATCAGACTTCTCTGAAGGGTTTGGTCTTGTCTAAGTAAAACTTCAGCAGTTGCCTATGAACATCCAAGGAATGCAAAAGCCCTTTCTGAGGAGTTCTGTGGCTGAGGGTAGAAAACAGGCAAATTTATGCTCTGGTACTATTTTTGGCAAGAAGGAAGGGTTAGTTCTTAAGGAAACCCTATCCTTATGGAAAACAAGGTAGGGAGGTGAAGCCATAAGGGCATGGCTCTCAAAGACCCTCTTGGCAAAAGTGACAGCCACTAATCAGTCTGTTTTCCAAGTACAAAATTTAAAAGAGGAAGAATGGGTTGGCACAAAGGGAGCTAGTGTAAGCTTTTCCAGCACAAAGTTAAGATGACAAGATGGGGGAGTGGGCTTATGAGGTCATCTAATACGAAGGACCCCTTTCAGAAACAGCTTGACATCTAATCAGGAAGCTAGAGATGGAGTCAAGGGACAGGTGAGTTGAAATGGCAGAGAGATGCACTTTTACTGAAGAATCAGTCAAACCTGAATGCAGTAACTTACACAGGAAGGAAAGTACCACTGGAACAGAAGACTGAGATGGGTCCTGTTTACTGTTAAGGCACCAATGGGAGAATCTTTTCCATTTAAATAAATAGTTTCTCCCAGTACTTGGTTTTCTGACCTCCTACAGAATACTGAGTTTGTCCTCTGAGTACAGGTGCCTGAAGAAGATCAGAACTCTTATCACCCACAGTGTCAGACTGAGACGGAGAAGGTGAGGATAAGAAACCCTTTGTCTTGTGTGAGTAGGTTGAAGCAGTGAGGAAACCTATGGTGACTACCCTGGGCTGGAATGAAATGCAAGAAAAATCAATGTTGTCTTGGCCAGAAGGAAGTCACCGACAGGATTTTTGGTTTGTCCTTCTGTATTTTCAGGAGGACTTTGTGAATCAGAGGAAATGGGGGGAAGGCATAAAGGAACATTCCCTCCCATGAAAAGGAGAAGGCATCCACCTTCCAGACTTGTGGATGGGGAAGCCTTGTGCAGAGGAGGGGCATCTGTCTGTTTTGGGAGGAGGCAAACAGAAATACCTGAGGAATACCCCACCTGTGAACTAGCTCCAGAAATACCTCCCTGTGAAGCATCCATTCGTGGGAGGGTGCTAAGGTCCTGCTCAGTGTGTGCCTGCCATCACATTGTCTTCTGGTGGAATGGAAACTGACTGTAAATGAATCTGTAGTGCTGTTGCCAGGGACCAGATTTGAACTGCCAGACTGCAAAGAGAGTAGGATCTTGTTCTTCCCTGTTTATGTACCACAGGACTGTCATGTTGTTTGTGATTACCTTCAATGTGCCTGGCAGAAAGATCTCCTGAAAGGCCTATATTGCCAGGAAAAGGGCCACTGGCTCTTTTAGGTTGATGCGCTTCATTCTTTCTTGACTGGATCACTCCCCCTGCACTTTGTGCTGGATGTTGGTACTGTGAAGGATAGCCCCCCAACCTAGATCTGATGCATCTGTGTAAAGATGCTGTTTGGGTGGAGGAATCTGCAAGCGCACCCCTTGATCAATGGTGATAGTTGAGATCCACCACATGAGCTCCCTTTTTAAGCAGGGAATGAGACGAAGGTTTGTTTCCAAGGGATGAACGTGTTGGTTCCAGGAATTTCTCAATACCCACTGAAACCTCTTCATGGGCATCCTGACTAGAGGGATCATGGGGATCAAGGAGGCCATAAATCCTAGGATTCTCAGGAATTGTCTGGCTGAGATGGTTGGTACTGTTAGGAGGGAGTGGAAGAACTGAGTGAGAAACTTCACTTCCGGCAGGGACAAAGACTGACATCAAGTCTGCCCTTATCCTGTACCCCAGGAAAATAAGATCTTGTGAGGGAATCATTTGAGACTAGGTAATTCACAATGAAACCTAAATTCTGCAAGATCCTGCAAAGCAAGTCCAGGTGTTGGGACAGGGTGACAGAATCCTGGTGTAGGATCATGAGATCGTCTAAGTAAGGATACATTTGCAAGCCCTGTAGCCTGCAGTAGTCAATGACTGGGGCTAGACATTTGGTGTATACTCTTGGGGCTGTGGAGTGTCCACAGGCAAGGCAGAGAATTGAAAATGCAAGGAACCCACTGAGAAACAAAGACATTTCCTTTAAGTAGGCTGAATAGGGATGTGAAGGTAAGCATCCTTCAGATCCAGGGAGGCCATGAAGGCTTGCTAAAGAAAAAGGGGAAGCAGGTGCTGTAATGTGAGTATTTTGAAAGTAGGTACCTTGAGGAAGAGATTGAGGTAGGATAGGTCGAGAATGGGTCTCAAAGGACTGTCTTTTCTTGGAACCAAAAACATCCTGTAATAAAACCACTTGGCTAACTGATCCTCAAATACTTGTTCTATAGTGCCCTGACAGAGGAGTTGGCTCAGAATAGTGGGAAAGAGTGGAAGCTGACTGGGTGGGGGTTGTGAAACTCCCTGGAATGGTGGAGATGTCCACCAAGTCATGATGTATCCTCTCTCAATGATGGAGAGCACTCACTTGGCTGTGGAAATTTCTGCCAGAAAGGTAGGGATAGGGGTAAGCATAGAGAGCGGGAGGGAGGTGGAGTTATGCAAGGGAACAGAGTCAGGGAGGAGGAGGTCTATCTGGGTCTGGCTGCCTATGAAAAGAAGGTGGTGTTGAGGTGGAAGAAGTCCTAGGAGCAGACTGTTTCCTACGTTATCTTTGTCCCCTAGACTGAGAAACAGAGGAATGGGAGGACTGCCTCCTGACAAAGGTAGGCTTTCGGGAGTAGTCGCAAAGGACTCAGAACAGGTGAAACCAATAAATGATTCAGATTCTGTAAGTTTTTTCCTTTTTCCTGCAGTGGCAGCTCTAAGAGAGGTGATTTATCCAAAGGGGCATCTAACAATTTAGCATGGACATCCAAAGGCTGGAGTCTCAACCATGAGAACCTCGTTAAGACAGAACCAGAAGCAGCCGATTTGGAAGAGGCTTCAACAGCATTATAGCTGCATTTGAGTGGCTTGTCACCTGAGATACCGTGGACAGAAGGGTATTCAGCTGAGCCTTAGCTGGTAAGTAAAGGCTTGTCAGACAGTGCAGTAGAGGCCTTGGTCACGGAATCCAAAACAAACCTGGCCATATGAGTCTGGTAATTAAGTGCTCTTATGGCCAAGGTGGAAGTACATATCTTCTTCCCCACCCTATCCATAAATTTGCTGTTTTTATCAGTGGGGAAAAAGGGAAGATGAAGGTAGTTGCCTGGAGGACTTGTCAGCTGAAACTGCAACAACAGCAGGATCTGCTGGCGGATTCTTAAAATGCTACTGCTCCTTTTCAGTCACTTTATAAAATATGTCTGGTCTCTTGTTAGCAGGAGGCTGACACTCTGGGAAGCAGCTAGGAAGGCATCTTGGAATGCTGGAAGTAAAGTTGGAACTGCAGATGATGAGGGCTGCTCCATCTGCAGGAGCTCAAAATATCTCTTCTTGGTCTCACAGAACTCCCACTTAAAATGCTACCTAAGCAGGGAAATAGTATCCCCAAAGGAGAAATCTTCTCCAGAGGAGTCAGGAGTGAGGGATTTTTCTTCAGGGATAGCAAAATCCTTAGAGGATTCAATCTGAGAACAGTAGTCAGGGACTCATCTAAGGAGGAGGACTCTTCCTCTGATTCGTCCTGTGAAACAGGTGGTTGGCCTGACTGGGGAATCTGGGTCTGGCATGCATGAAAGGCCTTGAAGACACTGGGAGAAGGTCTACCAAGATGCAGTAGGGTCCTTAGCCCTGTGTTTCTCCTGTTTTTGTTTTAAGGAAGTAGAAGGAGCAGTTGTAGGCCTGAGTCCCAACACTGGAGTGGATGGCAAGGCAGCAGACAGCCCCTCCAACAGCACAAGCCATGGTTCCCCCTAATCATCAGGAGCTGATCTGGATATCCGCTGTACCAGTTTCAGTTCCCGAAAACAGCGAATTACTCAAAGTACGGAGTGATCCTGGGCTGACAACTCCCCTGCAGAATCTCACCAGATACCCGAGGTGCAGCTTGGACATCAGCCCTAACTTTCTTAGCCTTCTTCCTTGGCGGTTTGTTGGAGGTGCCCTCTCCGCCTTCCATCCCGGATGCCAAACAAGCAGACAGATGGCTTCCAAGGGTTTTGGGACAAAGGACTGGCAAATATCACAAGACTTGTAGTCGTGGCCTGCCACTTAACAAAATAAATACTGATAAGTGGAATTTGATGACATGCGTCTGAAAAAGGTAAGGAAACAAGAAAAAACCCACAAGGGTACTTATCTGAATGTGGACAGAAAGGAACTATTGGCAAGAACGGATGGCCAAAGTCCAACAAACGCCAGATGGAGCTGGCTATCGGATGTCTGAAACATACTGCGGCAGAAAAGTTATGAATTGGTTATGTGCAGACGTCACAGATACAGCCGGTGTTAAGTTATGGCTCTTACATACAACGTCACACGTACCCCTGCTTTCAAGACACTGGTATACTGGCCTGGTGTCCAGTGCTGCAGGCAGCAACTCCCTAAGGTTAAGACTACAGCAACATGAGAATAGAAGGACATCTGGAACATTCTCCTTATATATACAGCACAGTAGGGAGTCAACCCAAAATAGCAAAGTTTCAAAGAATTGAGTGAGATTTTTTGAACACGGGGAATGTACAAAGAGGGTATTACCTATTGGAGAGCAGGGAAATGCGGAAACTGATATCACTGCAAATATATTGTTCAGGCTGAACAACTATTTATAAACCATAATATTAGATTTATTAAAGGAAACTGCTCTACTAGAGGGATAATCCACTTACACAAATGTAAAACATGACCATAATTTTCATAGGCAAGTCAAAGAAGGCACTAAGGAAAAGAATTTATGAACACAACTATGTCATAACTAAAAGCAATGATAGTTACCCCATCAGCAACACTCTTGTCCAGGTTTCGCTTTTGGCATTCTTGATGAGATTACCATTAACATAACGGGTGGTGACTGGGAAAACCAACTTGAATTCAAGAAACTTCTTTGGCAACTTAAACTTACTGCCAGTACACTACCTGGGTTGAACAAAAAGTACAGTTGTGTACACTTAACATAAATGTAGATGTTCGAGTGCATTCACTGTTGCAGTCATCACATTTGGGTTATCTGCCTGCAGGTAGCCCTCAGCCAGCCTGAATACCAGTCTCTTCGGATTTCTGTGTCGGATGCTGTCTCTTCTTCCATGATGTCAGGTTGTCAGGGGTATAAAACATGCAGCCGATGCTATTACATCAGTTTTTCTTGCCCTAGATGTCAGATGCCCCCACATCAAAAAGCAAATACACCAGAAAAAATAAATATACCAAACAAGAAGGAAAGGTAGAGCCAAGAGAAGTCAGGGGGCGGGAGGGAGAACTGCAACAGTGAATACATTCAAACATCTACATTTATGGTAAGTGCACACAACTGTACTATGTTTTTTGTGTTTCACTGCTGCAGTCATCACATTTGGGTTGATTCCCAAAGCTAAGGAAGGGAGGAGGAAGTTAAAGAGCATTAGGGCCTGCTATTAAGCCCTGCAAGACTGCAGTGGCAAATACAGCTTTGGATTTAGAAAACATAGGCATGTGGTAATGCTTGGTGAAGGCATGTACAGAGCTCCAGGTAGCAGCTTCTAGGATGTCCCTTGGTAGGGACTCCTCTGAGAAAAGCAGCAGAGGTAGATGCAGCTCTGGTGGAATGTGATCTTATCCCCTGTGTGGTAGGTTTTCCATGGTGCTTGTAGGAGAAATGAATGCAATGGGCTATCCATTTGGAAATGGTTTGCTTTGAAATGGCCTTCCCCTTTGCCCCTGCAGCAAAGCCAACTAGCAGCTGTTCAGATTTTCTGAGAGGCTTAGTCCTGTCCAATAAAATCTAAATTGTCTGTGCACGTCCAGAGAGTGCAGTATTTGTTCCCCTTTGTTTTGTGGATTAGGGAAAAAAGTAAGAAAATGAATGGACTGATTTAGGGCCACACTAGACACCACCTTGGGCATAAAGAAAGGATTAGCAGGTGCCATGGTTGCAGCAGTGTTATGCTGCATAAGAGGGGGTACCAGTGCTGGCGTGGCCAGTCTGGTGCAATCAGTACTGTCCTTGGCTTTTGATCTTTAGAAGAACTTTCAAGAGGAGAGGCAGAGGGGGAAAGGCATAAACTGAGAGGCCTTCCCAGGAAAAGGACAGGGCATCCACTTTCCAAGCTTGACTGTGGGGGGGGGGGGGGGTTCTTGTGCAGAATTTGTTCAACTGGTAGTTCTGAGGGGAGGCAAACAGGAGTCCCCCATTTGTTCCTCAAGAGGTTGAATATTTTGGGTTCTAGTTTCCATTCGTGTGAGCCCATGAGATTTCTGCTTAAGTCGTCTGCCAGTGAATTTACTTTGCTTGGCAGGAATTGAGCTTGTAGGTGTACTTGGTAGCTCAAGGCTGTGTTCCACAGAGCCATGGCTAGTCTGCAGAGAGGGTACGAGTGGGTTCCCCCTGCTTGTTTATGTACCACATAACTGTGGTGTTGTCTGTCTTTAGCAATAGTTGTCCAGGAAGAATACGGTCTTTGAAGGCTGTCAGAGCATTCTGTACAGCTAACATTTCTTTTCGACTGATATGTAGGTGCATCTGTCTCGGGTTCCATTTGCCCTGAATGCACTGTCCTGCCATGTGAGCCCCCCATGCATAGTCTGATGTGTCTGTTTTTAGGGTTTGGGTGGCAGGGGGTAGAGTGAAAGGGAGTCCCTTGTGGTAGCAGGCCTCTGCCCACCAAAGGAACTCTTGTCTTCATACAAGGAATGATAGAAATCATTGTTTCCAGGTCCTGAGAATGTTGACACCATAGGCTTTTTAGATACCATTGGAGTTTCCTCATATGCAGTCTTGCATATGGAATTAGTAGAATGCAAGAAGCCATGAACCCCAGGGCTTGCAGTATTTTCCTTGCAGATAGCTGGGGTTTTGTGGCCAATAGTTTGTAGTAGGTTGTCAAATAAACTTGTTCCTCCGGAGTGAGGAATGCCATCTGGGAAGCTGTGTTCAAGCTTGCTCCCAGGAATACAATCTGTTGGCAGGGTACTAGGTGAGATTTCTTTTCATTGATGGTGTGACCCAGTGAGGTTAGAAGTTTCTGTAATAGCAAGTCTTGGCTTTCTGCCTGAATCAGACAATTGTCCAAGTATGGGTAAATCTGAATATTTCTCTGCCTGCAAAATGCAATGGCTGGACCTAGACACTTTGTGAATACCCTGGGTGCAGTAGATAAGCCAAAGGGAAGTGCAGAGAACTGGAGCCTGCCCTGAAGCATAGGTATTTCCTGCAATATTCCCTTACTGGGATGTGCATGTAAGCTTCCTTTAAGTCTAGGGTTATTAGCCAGACATCCTTGGCTAGCATAGGAAGAAGCTGTTGAAGAGTTAGCATTTTGGAACTACCAGAAAAATGTTGAGAATACAGAGGTCCACGATTGGATGCCAGGATTTGTCTTTTCTGGGCACCAGAAAGTCTTGAATAGCCCTGATACTGAGAAGAGAGAGAACCTGCTGTTAGGCCTCTGCCCATTGATTTGGGGGTAGGTCTGGCCAAACATTTGGTGTTGGTAGTGTGTGGAAGTGGAATCTGTATCCCTGGGAAACTATGTTCAAAACCCATTTGTCCTGGGTAATGAGTTCTCAGTTTTTTGCATGCAGGGCGAGCTTTCCTCTTAAGGGAGCAGGTAGTTGTGCAGGGTTTGGTAGGATTAAGGGTAAGTCATGGTGCCATTTTTCCGTAGGGGGGTGTCTTACTACTCCCTCCTTTGGAAGTGGGAGCCCTCCACTGCTTAGGCCTATGCGTAGCCTGACACTGTAGCCTAGGTGGTCTGCTGTTCCTGGCTTTGGACTGAGAAGGCCTGGAAGGGACTGGAAAGGACCGGTTCTTTGAAGGCCAATGCCTACTGAATCTGGGAGGCTGTACTTGCAGGAAATCTTTAACAGTTTGCATAGATTTAGCTTTTTCCTCCATCCTTTTGAGGACTTCTGCTTTCTTGCCAAAAAAGCGGTCTTGGTTTAAGGGAGCATCCAATAATTTGGTTTTAACATGATCTGGCAAGTTTTGTCCCTTAAGCCAAGCATGCCTTCTAAGTACAGATCCAGTGACAGCAGCCCTGCAAGATGCTTAAGCGTCAAAACCACATTGCAAAGTTTTGTTACCAACTTGTTCTGCAGAATGCATTAAATCTTGCAATTCTTTGCGTTCAGCACAGTCAGGAATCAACATAATTTTCTGTTTATGTAGTCCCATAATATGCTGCTGATACTTTAACATATGAAACTGGCAATTTAAAGCCCTAATGGCCAAAGTAGCAGAAGTGTACACCTTCTTACCCCATCTGTCTAAGGCTCTAAAATCTCTAATAGAAGGGGTAGGATTTTTGGAAGCAGTAGCCTTAACGCCTTTTGGTCCTTGGGAAATGGTCTTTGGATCTGCAGAAGGATTCTTGAAGAGGAACTTGTGAGAGTCAGGTACTCTGTAGTACCTGTCAGGTTTTCTGGGAGCTGGAGGTAAAGTGTATGGGGTAGAGTCCAAGAAAGCATCATCTACAGTGTCCACAACAGGAAGGCCTGTGTTGAGGCAGGAGTAATAATTCCCCAAGTCTCTTTTTGGACCCAGAGTAATCCTGACTTTCCCAGCGGAAATGCTCCCTAACAGTATGCAAGGTTTCACTGAAAGAAAGCTCTTCTGGAGGGGAAACAGAGGGAGTGGAATCCTCTGCATCAGAATCCTCATAAGTAGATAAGGCATATCCTGGTAATCAGAAGGAGAAGAAATATCAGATTCCTGATCAGAAGAATCAGAAAAATTCAGTTCTAGGTCTCAGAGGGGGAAGGCTGGCTTCCCCTAATTAAGGTAATAAGGTATTCAGCCATTCTAAGCATTTGTTTTTGAGGCATATGGGCCTGAGCCTGCGGTTTGGTCGTCGGTTTTCTAGGCATAGTGCGAGTTTTTGGCCTGAATGAAAACGATGGTGGCGGTTTAATATGAATGTCTGAAGGCCTGAATACACCCTCATAAGACTGTGCCTGCACAGCGGCTCTGGACCCATCCAAGGTAGAGACATCCACAGGTTCCATAGTCGAATAAGCATCTCGCGGCATACTGGACTCCAAATGGGTCTCAGCAGAGGCCTGCGAATCTGAAGTAGTGGGTATCCGGGGCTGAGGAAAGCGCCTGAGTACTGGCAGACTGGCGACTAGCTTAACGGAAGCTTTGTCAGCAGTTTTGGACCTATGCGGTCGGTCTCTGTCTTTATCCTTATGTTTTTTTTGGTAGATCGGTAGTCAGATGGCTTAACTAAGCCATTTTGGAGTACGCAGATAGAGTAGAAAAGTAATTGGCTGCAAAAATAGCATGACAACGAATAGTTTGGGCAGTGAACAAGGCACAAAACCGACAGCGAGGGAAGCCATGGTCTGGGCCTAAACAGGGGATGCAGTAAGAATGAAAATCTCTATGCAGTATTTGTTTCCACAGGTAAGACAATTGTTAACCGTTACCGACATCGGTTAGGGCAAGAAAAAGGATCCCCAATGGGGTACTTATCTTTTTTGAAGACTTCGGGTCTGAAACTCGAAAACGAAAATTTCAGGAATTGGCCTACCAGCACTTGTGAACTGCTTCTGCTTCTGGCATTGCACGTCAAGAAAGACTGATGTAATGGTGTCGGCTGCATGTTCTATACCCCTAATGATCTGATGTCATGGAAGAAGAGAGAGCATCTAACAGAAATCCAAAGACTCTGGTATTCAGGCCGGCTGAGGGCTACCTGCAGGCAGATAACCCAAATGTGATGACTGCAACAATGAAACATGAAGAACATCTATTTCAATCAAAGCATTTTAAAATCAAGGGTTGAAAAGTTGTGAAGCATTGACTTATTTATTATTTAACTGTTTTTTTTCAGGAAGTTTTAATTACTTTTAGTATTTATAAAGGCATAGTTTGTCTTAATTACATCATGATGTTCTTATATGTAGTGGTGAATTTTTAATGTTCATTTACTATATGTGCTGTAGTTCACCTAAGTGTTTAAATGTAGTTTTTTTTTACACTGGAAGTTACAGTGTGTGTTTAGCAGATACAATAAATTCAATCAACTTTAATTAACATGTCAAGTTTTACAGTTGGCTGATAAGACAAGAATACTTGCAAAGTGCAAACATTTTAATAATGACATCAGATTTAACATCACTGGCAGACACAGCAATCAGACAAACAGCTGAACTAAAATTGAAGTGATTTAAGTGGGTATGGACGGTTATGACAGCAGGTATATTTCAAATCCAATAATAAAATTCATGATTTCAGAATCACTATCATGTTCTTACCTAATATACAGCTGGCTAGCAAAAAGCCCTAGCTTGATAGTATGAAGACTGTAATGTAAGTACCATCCATCCAACCATCTACCCACAACCGCTTTCAAACCCATTTTTTGCACAGAATGTCAGGGTGTCACTTCCAACAGTGACAATAGTCTAGAGCCAAGGTTTACACCATTGGTTGGCTAGCCCTACCATTAGTTAACCAGTGTGACAGAAACCTTACATGATATTACACTGAATAAACCTGGTTAAGATTAGCCAAGTGCAAAACCACTGCAATCTTTTTCCAGTGAGGAGCACATCCCACTGCTGTAGCCCAGGATTGAATCTGCAAAAAAACAACTTCAGTTTTCATTGATGTATGAATCGTCAAAGAACTGTTATACAAGGTGAAATGCTGATGCATATTTTGTGCATGTTACATCCTCTGAAATGCATTTGCTAATATGCAAAAATGACTCTCTCTACACAAATTACCATTTTCCACCATCACTGTCAATTGCTCACCTTTAACTTTACTGAAATAAATGATTACAGTTAAAAGTGAACCTGAAAAACTGTACAAGCAATAAAAGGTTGACTGAAGATTTACATCATTTTCTGCACAAGGTAAACAATGATCTCCGGTAAACTTTATAAAAGTATGGGCTTTAAGTACACCTTGTGTGTGTAGTGGCTTGATTTTTTTATACAACATTAAGTAACATATTTCCATAAGCAATTCCACCAGAATATATAAAAAAAAATTAAACACTGCAGAATTCAAGTCTTTAGTTTTACAGCAACTTTTGTGGAGGATGTTTTTACATTCAAAACATAAATGGTAGCTTAAAACAGCAGCTAATACAGGGTGGAAAAAAACAGGCACATTGCAAGTGTACAGCTATATTTAAAACTGACCACTGTGAAACCAGTGTAAACATCTTGGTTTCTCATGGAAAACACTTTTACTACACACATTTGCCATCTGATTTCAAAGTTCCGCAGTCCTCTTCCGAAGAAACTGCAAGTCTAGTCATTATCCATCTTCTGGAAGAATTTAAAAACCTAAAGTATTTCAAATACTTTCTTGAGTTCTACAATCAGTTGCCAGTCAGATTTCTGCATTTCCTCTCTGAACCAGTTCTTTAGAGCGTCAATAGACTGTCGGTTGATCTGAAAGAGAAAAACAATAATACAAGATTAAATTTGTTCAATTAGCCTAACTTTGAAAAAGCATTCCCTAAGTTTTAAGTACTAAAAAAACAAAAAGTAAACTTAGTCAAGTTTCTAAGTAAAAGCGGTAGTAGTTACAGGAAGGCCCAAAGCAGACATTGAAAGACTACCAGAAGAAACAAAAAGACAAAGAAGCTATGGTTTGGTGGGAAGAATTTACCATAATAGTATTTGTTATAGTAGGATGTCTGCCATAGCAGGCATAACCAATGGAACCTCTGCCTCAGAAGGCTGAATATCCAAGCATGACTTCCAGAACTTTGCACAATTTCCCCATGTTCCTAGTGTAAAGATGTTCTCTGTCAATGGTATACTTAGTGTTTTTTTTCTGGCTGAGGAGGCACAAGCAGGATTCTCCTAGTCTAACTCTTAGGGCCAACCCTGATAAGACAAGGTCATGTTATGAACTACTGCCCAATTTCACTAGCAAAATGTGCAAGACCACCTTATAAAATCTGGCTCTCCTAAAGCCTTTCAGATCAGAAAAAAACTAGAAGCCCTGTATCAATGAGTGTTGGGACAAACTGGTATCAACTCCAGCCCTAAGATGCCACCTCAGAAAGAGAAGGTGAGGAGGCAATATTACTGCAACATACTTCTATGTTAAATTCCTTACAGAACTACAATATGTTCTTCACATGGATCACAGTTTTCAGCAGCCATCACTAGGATGATTCCCACAGCTGTGGACTGATGGATGGTTGCAGGAGACCTTTCTCCAGACGGTAAAGTCTATTTTGTACTGTTTGGAAAATGTGTGTACTGAGAATCACGCAAACACTTCGAGGATGGCCTGGGTACCTACACCTCTAAAGAATGAGAGGGTGCTGGCCCTACCCCTCATACAGTCAAGCTGTACTTGGACCCTGAGAATTTTGCCATGAACTGAGTAGCAAAATGTTATGCAGTGAGCCAACCATTTAGAGATGGTTTGTTTAGACGCCATTTTCCTTCACTGTTAGCTGGAAAGTACGCAAACAGTTGATCTGAACTTTTATGTTTTTGGTCTTCTCTGGACAGTATCTCAGCAAACTACATAAAAACAAGGAATTAAACATTTTCTCATTTTTATTTCAAGTATTAGGAAAGAAATAGGAAACGGAATACTTTATGCATAAAAGAAGGGTTTGTTCACATGTCAACCATATCCTTGAGGAAGATGAGGTAAACTTCTTTACACATTAGTGGTGTTAATTCTGAAATCCTACTGGATGACATACTTGCTAGCAAATGAGTGGCCTTCCAAAGTTATAAGCCTGAGAATGCTTTGGCTAGCTTTCCTAAAAGAAAATTCAAATTCTAGTGGAGGAGTTGCTTTTTTTTCTGGTAGGCTCAGGTGCAACACCCCCCTCAAGGAACTGTTTAATCAGAGGCAATGAGGCCAGTGGGGAATCCATAGGTATTGTCGGTTGAAATGGCTGATATATGTAGCTTCACTGAGGTGCAAGCTAACCCTGACCCTTACAAAACTGACAGGCATTGCAGAAACAGTGACACTAACTCTGAACTGGGGATCTAATTCCTCTTCTGGCACCACAGGGAAAATCTTTTCCACCTGACAATGTAATACATTCTTGTGGCAGACTTGCTATCCTCCTTAATGATGTTAAGCACATCCACTGAAAAAAAGGCCCAAAGGCAGCAATGCCAGATTATCCATGTAGACAATCGGTGTCTACATATTCGGGTTCATTAACATCTTTTTTTTTTTTTTTTTTTTTTTAAGTAGGGTTAGAAGGTTTATATGTTGAGACAAAATGAAGGGTTTCTTCCTTGCCATATGTATTGAAATTGATGACAAATGTCATCTTGGCCAAAAAAGCACCATTAGGGACATCGTTGGTCTCTTCCTTCACATTCATGTTTACCCAGACATATAAAGGGATTAAACGGAAAGCATACAGAAAATGACTGCCCAAATGAAGCTGGTGTGCACTGCCTCAGCTACTTTAAGTGGCATTCTAAAAGAATTTCTTCAGTTGTCTATTGATCTGAGAAAGAAATATGTACATTTGTGGTATATACCATCTGTGGGCCAGTTGTACAAATGCATCCTTGTTTAGCATCTGCCTGTAAGTACCTGCTTCTCTTCTGTTCAACTGATCCACCATGAAGAATTCTGCAAAGATGGAATGCAGGAGGCCATTAGGTGAATGTCCAAGACCATTTTTTCCAAGCTTTCATTGCTAGCCTACAAAGGGTGAAAGCTGTGAATTTCTCTGTTTACATAGCACATTACTGTGGTATTGCAACATAAGACAGATGGCTTCTAAACAGTCTTGAAGACCCTTAAAGCATGATTTTTTGGGTTTATTGTGCTGTTTGTTGTCCCAATGAAACCTGGGAAGTGCCCCGACTGACTTCGCCATGTCACACACGAATAGTCTGTCATCAGAGTTTGCTTCCGAGGAGACAGCTTGAAAATTTCCCCTGCTTCTTTTGAACCTACTGGGCTCATCATGCAAATGTAAATTCCTACATTATAATAGGCAGCTAAGGAAACATCTTGCCTTGGAACTAATTATGCTGATGTGAAATAAATCCGAGGAACCACTTTAGTTTCCATGCAGGGAGTGAGAATCTTGCCTTAACAAACAATGAAGACTGTGGACTTGTAGACAATGAGTTCTTTTTTTTTCTTTTGTTTTTAAACAACTTTATTAAACTATTACTTAAGATATAGACACACACACTAAGAGAAAAAAATACAAAATATTAACCATGCATTATATATTACAAGGATTTTTTCTTTCTATTACTACTTACTCCAACATTAAATTGCTCAATTCCTATCTTCCCATAAACAATCTTCCTCCTGAACATTATCCTGCATGAATTGTTCCTGCATGTCCCATTTACTTGTAAGCAATTTGTTTCCTCTCCTTTCTGAAGATTACACCTCTACATGTTATCTCCTTTTCAATTACAGCTGGTTTAAATTTTGATTTCCTTGGATACAGAGTTTTTTTGTGACATATTCAGGAACAATGTGTCATGAATTTCAGTCCATCCTGAGGCAAGAAATCCTGCCTGTCTAGTCCCCATGAGCATCACTGTTCTGAATGAGTTCAGAATGAATATGAGGATGTCACAAGAAAGACTTGAGGATCTCGAAATAACTACGGCAAAAAAAAAAAAAAAAAGACAAGTCCCTATCTACCCCCTTCCTGGAAATGGATGTTGATGGGACAATCACCTAGGTAAGGGTAAATGCAAACGTTCTAAACCTGGGAACAACTAGAGTCAGGCAATTATTAAAGACTCTAGCAGCAGAAGATAATCAGACACAGAAATTAACTAACTGTGCTACCTTCCCCTTTGAAACTGACAATGAGCGTGTGGTCCCTGGATATGTACTTCTTAGATCTACAGTCATGATAAGAGCTTGGAGAAAAAAAGTATAAGTGGAGGATGTACAGGGTAACATTTTGAATTCACAAACTTTTAGTCGGGGTAAGTTTATAAAGGGCCACTAAGTGTTACTTTTCACTGGCCACCAGAAACAGCTTTGAATACAAGCCAGTGTCCTCTTTTCTTTTTGGTACACACTGTATAGAGCTCCCTGTTGGAGATGATCATGTTTTAGGGATTTAAAAAGATGCTTATCTTTTAGTACTTGTGAAATCTCCCAGCGCTTTGGTCATGAGAAGAACTAAAGAAACCTCTCTGTCAGACCATCTGCAGAACCCACTTGTCCAGAGTTATTTCTTGTCATCATTTTTCATCCGACATTCAGACTCCTATTTTGTTGAGACAGTATAACAGGTCAGGAGGACATGGTGGTTTAAATAACAGGTAGCAGCATGAAATAGCCATGGTTGTTCCACATGTGTGGACCTGAGCCCTGAGGGTTCCCTTTTTGATCTTGTCATTTTTTTTCTTACATCCATTCTTCCTAACCATCACCTGCATACATTCATCTTTTTTTTTTTTTTTTTTTTTTTTATATAAACACCCTTTCTGAGTTATCACTTAAGATATTGGGAAGCATACATTTATAAAAGAAAACAAAACGTTAATATGTTCACAGTTACATACATTATACATCACATTTTTTTTTATACAATCATCAATACATTAAGTAAACTGATCACTTCCTGCCTTCCCTTAAACTTCATTTTTCATCTCTATTATAATATTCACTGCTTCTAATACAGTTTGTTTAGACTTTGATTTCCATTTTCAAGTAATTGCTTTTTTTTTTTAGCAGTCACTAGAATTAAACTTAACAAGGCCTTAATATGTGAAGGCAGATCAGATTCTGTAACCCAGCTGAAAAAAAATAATTTCCTTAGTTACACCCATTTGCTCAACCAATATTTCTGACAGAGTACTCTGAAGGGATTTTTTTAAAGTCTGCCATCTCATTAGACCCCCAAAATATGTTCCCAGTTTCCTCTTTATTCCTCATCATACCTCCAACATTTGCCATCTACCCGGGGAACAATTCTTTGGAGTCTGCTTGGGGTATAAAAATACCTATGCAAACACTTCCAAGCTCAAATCCAAAATCAGTTAGATTTTTTTTCCTTGTGAAACTGCTTATCTAAACTCTCTTCCCAATCTTTTCTAACCTCCTCTGATTGATTCTTATATCATGCAATGTTTTATATACCCTACTAAGTATCCCTTTAACATCAGTTTCTGTTCTAGCTTCCACTAAAACTCTACCAGAACAGGTCTTTCTCTTAGGATTCCTCTATCCCTTTCTGTTTGCCTATACTCAACATATCCATCCCTGATGGGGAGGCAGTCTCAAGTACGCAGTCCAAATGTCTTCCTAGCCTCTTCCCACTCTATTACCTTTTCTTCTCTAATTTTTTGCTAACAATACCTTAGTTTCTTTGCCAGTTTGATCCAGTAAATTCCAGCCTTCTCTTGCCTATTTTCTGTACCCCTAACTGCAGTCATCCCTATGCAAAATCTCCTTTTCTCCATTCTCATGTTGGATATTTTTAGAATACTTTCTGCTACTTTATGAACATAATATTCTGTATTGCTGTTATTCTCCTTAAGGATCTGCATCAAAATCCCACTCTCTCTCCTTATTTCTTGCATTTCCCTCCTGCTTCATAATTTTTTCTTTCCACTTTGAATTACAGCTTTCTGCTTATTTATATGAGCCTCAACTGTGTAGTTCTGAAATATCCCTTCAAATCAGATAAACCTAAACCACCTTGTTTTATTGGAAGGATCAAGTTATCTCACTTGTCCCTTGCCCTTTCCTCCTCCTATATAAAATCATCCAACACCAAGTACTGTTCACAACTTTTCTGGCTGATAAAAATATTCCTAACCTGCATATAAACTAAAGGCACTAAACATTTTCACTGCTTGTATACTGCTATCCAAATCCATGAGCAGCAGCATCCGGTTTCTCATTTTTTTTAAATCTTTTTAGTCTTTTCCCACATATCCATAGCTTTCATAAGAGACTCCTTTTTAACCCATATGCCTAATTCATTTGATCATGTCTCTGCAAATACGGGTGTTGCTGAACTGAATAATGTGTGAGCAAACAGTTTATAGCCTTTGTTTTATCTATTAATTTTACATCCTGAAAAAATGAACGGTCTCAGAATGTTGCACAACACTGAGGTGTCCTTTTCTGGTTTTTATCAGGTACAAAATAATAGCAGCTGCAAATAAAAACAACTTTTCTCTATTACCATACCAATTATATCCTTGAATTTTTGAGTACCTTATTTTCTCTGCCAATGGTTCCAAACATATATCCAACAATAAAGTGGACACAGGATACCCCTGCCCGGTTCCTATCTTCAGACAACTTAGCCAGGGAGGAACCCTACCATTTTAACTTGTGCCTATGATCCCTCATGTAACCTAATTAACGTTATTATTGTATTAGGTAATGCAAATGCTTCTACTGCCCAACTCGTAAAATCCTAGCTTATTCTGTATAATAATTTCCCTGCATCAAAATCTACCAACAGTGGTATTTTTTTTAATTATGCTTCCCTGAGGATCATCATGGTTTTATTAATTTTGTCGAACGTTTGTCTTCCCTCCACAAAACCACACTGATCCATATCTATCAATTTTGCTAATATCTTTGCCATTCTTTTACTTATTATAGACAAATGCATTATAATCATGATTTAAACTGAAATGGAGCTATATGAAGCTGCGTCTGATGGGTGTTTACAATCTTCGGGTAGTACAATCACCACAGCTTTCTTCCAGGATGTTGGTGCTTCCCCTCCTTTTAAAATACTGTTAAAGAAAACCTTCTAGATTATCACTTTCTTCCTACATAGCTTCCAAACTTCCACTGGAATGCCATTTATTTCTGGAAACTTTCCTGCAGATTAATTATATGCAACCATTTTTATTTAATTTCCACCTCCTATCTTAGCTGTTAATTGTTAAAGGACAGCTACGTGATTCTTTGTTTCCTCAATTCCAAAATGCTTTTCTTCCCTATCTTAAGATGGTATCACTGAAGAAAAGACAGTCTGCTGCAGTAAATCCCGATTTTGAATGTTTCCTTCATCCTCAGTTGTTACAGCTCTGATACAGTGAGCCACCTTTAAGCCTATTACAATCTCACAGTACAGGAGAAACTCTAAGGGCGCTGGAACGGCTTAGTAGTAACGTCGCCCTTTGCTTTTGACAACTCTTTCCTCTGTTGCTGCCAAAGGACCACCCCCACACTGCCCTGTTCAGTCCTTGCAACCAGGAAACACCTCCATTAATTATCTATGCAATGGATATGTTAAATGTGCCCTCTGCATCCAATAAAAATGCGATCCCAAACTACTCTGGAACTATTCTCCTAAGTGTAGTTGCCAGAAGCATCTATTTTCTAGGAGGATTACTTTTATTCCTGCCTATTGTGGAGCCAGTGTTCTACAGTTAGAAATATTCTTTTCTCCAAAATAGGTAAACATCACCCTTCTACTCCATACAGTTATAAGCATCTACCGTAGTTAGTTTAGTGACTATTTAACCTTCCCTAATGCGACTGTTTGCAATTATCTTTGCTGACAACTCCTTTTACTGGAAGTTAGTTCATGTGTTTCTATCATAGCCATAGCTACTTATTATACTCATCCTTGCCCTAATGCTGTAATTAGTTTCGTTAAGGCAAACGTTGAAAATTCAGTAGCTTAGTTTTTTTTAATTCTTTTTGGTTCTTGCAGGGGCATAATGTTTGTTTTTTTTTTTTGCATCCATACCTCTCAACAGCTTAGTTCAAGACATTGGGACAAGGCAAAGGTAATGGGAGAAAGGGACAACTTTTAAATATTACTCATATAAACAGACAGCTGCTCA
Organism: Protopterus annectens; assembly: GCF_019279795.1. NCBI lineage: Eukaryota > Metazoa > Chordata > Ceratodontiformes > Protopteridae > Protopterus > Protopterus annectens. The sequence goes on along the minus strand of NC_056735.1, from coordinate 1,129,103,741 downwards.
GATAACAAAACTGGTGTTTGCGTGCATTTCAGTAAAGATATTAAGTCAAACTCAAATGTTTGTCATTCTTTTGTGACTTAAGTCCGTAGTTATTTCCCTGGAAACCATTAATTTTATGAGGCGAGACCTGACTTGCGAGGCAAACAACTTTACATTCTGGGAAAATCTGTCTTGTGGAGATCAATGCCAGGAGACTTGTAGTTGCAGGTAGTGACTGTTCAGCTGCCGTGGACCTTGTACTCTAAGAAACATAACGGTTGCCATTATTTTACACTGGCTAAGCAACATTTTTGCTGTTTAACCAGTGTAAAATAAGGAAAGAAGAAATTGCATTAAAAAATAGGAGAAAGAGAGTGTGTTTCTGTTAGTGTCTGGGTGTATTAATTTATGTCTGCATGACAGTACCAGTGCGATCAATCGAGCAGTTAGCAGTTTTGCTGTTTAGGGAGAGTAAAAGCAAAATAAGAATTTACAAAAAAAGATAAGTATGTAAGTGTGTGTTTGCGTTACAGTCTTTATATTTCTGTCTGCATGTGTGAGATCTAGTGTGCTTGTGAGTGCATACATGGGTGCATGAAAGAGAGCGTGTTTGTATATCTATGCTTGGGAAGACTGAAAGCAATCAATCTGTGGCAGAAGCAGCAGCAGGAGTTAACAGAGCTTTGCATTCCTATGAACCTCTCAGATCAAGATATCTGAAAAAGCCTGAAATAAATCTGTTCTCCACCTCTTGAAGCAAGAAATCCAGACAAAGCTTATAATAATGAGGCTAAAAAACAAGGACAAAGTTTAAATGTTCGTATAAATTTAGAAGGTTGTTAGAATAACAGGATTTGAGTTTGTATGTGTTTTTGGAAGCATATCACGTTTGAAGCTGCAATGTATGCCTGTATTTAGTGACTTCAATTCCAAGTCATTTTTCCAGAAAACTCACAATTTTTTTTTGTTCTTGACTGCATACTTTTGCTTTTAGCCACTGCTGCCAATGGACTGCATTTGTGTTACTTTCTGCTGTTGACTGTATGTGCGATGGATAAACTTACTCTGCAGAATGTACAGATTTTTGCCAAAATTTTTGTCTACTCCTCATACTTCTGTTTTTTGACCAATGACTGAATAATGAAATACATTTGAGTTGACTTTAAATCCTTCAGAAAATAAATGCTAACAGAAAGCGTTTTTGTCTAGCAACGTTCTATGTTTATAATAAAAGTCTTTCGACTTTTCCCGGTTAGGGGTCACCACAAGGAACTCCGGTCCGCTCATGACTGGCAGTGGATTTTTACGGTGCCGAGTTACCAGCCCAACACCCAACCTTCAAAGAAGGCACGCCCATTCACACTCGCACCTAACTGCATATCTTTAGTGTCACTCAACCGCAGGGAGGACATGCAGACTCCACAGAGAAGGTGCTCCAGCCGAGAATCGAACGGGAGAACCTCTTGCTGTGAGGCAACAACGCTAACAGCTGCACCACCACATAGCAATATTTAAAATCTGTTCCTATTTTTGGGTCTTTGCCCCCCCATTTTGTCTGGCTGTGTCCAGATTTTTTGCACAAAGATGCTTGACATGTATGAAGTCTGTTTAAAAGTAGCAATCTATTTAAATGTATGATGCCATTACATTTAGATAATATGCATCTCAAATGGTGTCTAGACTTAAAAATTGTACCCATGGGCCTTAGATTTATTTAAACAGCCTATGGGAGTGGATTTGGATGAATGTAACATACAGGAATGTAATAAGTTATTTGACAAGTTTGGTTTCAGTTTTATAGAATGTATTATTAAATGTAATGACAAAAAGATATGTGGATTAATGGCTGAAACAGAGCATTTAAAGGAGACTATTACAAATGACCTACTTACTGACTGGGAAAGCTTTTTTCACAAACAATATGAGTGGGTTGACAAGAACGGTAAAAAGCACTTTTACAGGAAATGTAAGAAATTAAAAAGGGACATGGACCAATATGATAAACATCAGGAATATCGATGGGGTAACCAAAAAGGAGATATGGACCGGACATATAAAGGGCAGGACAGATAGCATCAAAGAGGAGATGAGTATAGGAATAAAGGATATTATGGCAGGAATAAAAATAAAATGTTTTTTAGGGACAAAGAAAAATATTTGGTACACACAGGAGACACAACTAGCACCAGAACACATGAACTGGAGGGGAACGAATTACCAAGGAAATTGGAAAAATTAGATAATGGATCTACCATAGTCAAACACAATGACGTTCATTTTAGCTTAGGAGATTTTAGCATATTTAATTATACAGATTTCAAATTGGAGAAAGAACACTTCGTATTATTTTCTAGAGGAATGAAATTTGTTCCCAATACACATCTGAATATTACTCATTATATAGTGGAATTTAAACAATATATGCAAAAGCTTAATTTAGCTTTGCATTTCCAGGAGAATAGTAGGGTAACAGTTAGTAAAACATTTAAAAAGGCCAGCACTTTTACTCCCCCTATGAATCCCACCCTGGCTACCTTTGAAAAGGTTGCGACAGACGAGATGCACAAACTATAGAACTGTAAAAAAAAAAAAAAAAAAAAAAAATGGTTAATGGGATTTTTTTGAGTCGGTTAACCCTCAACAAATGTAAGGAAGGAACTATTTTTGTAACAATTGATGTAATTGATCTTTTTTCTTGTATTCCTGAGGAGGATGGCCTTAGACGGTTTAAGAATAGTATACAAAAGTAAGCTGATTTTTCATGGGAGAGAGTACTGTTAACATTAGAATTTATGAAAATTGTATTAAAGCACAACTACATTTTTTATGAAGGGGAATATTATAGACAAAGTAATGGTGTTGCAATGGGTGCAGCTTATGCACCCATTTATGCCAACTTAGTGTTGTTAAACTGGGAAGAGGAATGTGTATTTGAAAGTAAATGGCACAGTTTTATTAGTTATGTCCAGTTTTTGGACGATATTTTTATTCTATGGAATGGTTCTATGTATGAATTGGAGATGTTTTTTGATTATTTAAATACATCTAGTGATTATTTGAAATTCACTTATAATAGTGACAGGAAGGGTATATCATACCTTGATACATACATATCCATAGAAAATGGTCAGTTTTGTTCTAAAATACATAGAAAAAGTACCTTTAGCAATGCATATTTACAATACTCCAGCTGCCACCCCTATAGTCTAAAGGCTAGCATTATAAAGGGACAATGTATAAGGGCAGCTAGAATGACTTCAGATTTTAAAGACATGGTCAACGAACTTGACTATATTGGGAGTATGTTTAGGAAAAGGGGATATCCCACTAACTTTATTGATACCACCATTAAATATGTAAAGGATGAGTGGGGTAACCCTTTTAGGAAATAGAATTGAGGATGTGCAATCTACGGATAATAATATCCATGACAATCACAACCAGTTACAACGGGCATGCATATTGCAATACGGTACATATTCTAAGGACATCAGAAGTATAAAAACAGATAATTGGAACATTATGAAATCAGACTAGAATATTTACAATTTATTAGGTGAGCAGCCTACATTTGTACACAAGACAGGATTTAATCTCAAGAATAAATATGAGATGAAGGTAAACAATAGGAGAAATAGGAAAAGAGCGGGGGTACCCACAAATGTGGACACTGCAACCAGTGATTTGCCATTATGGAAGACGCTACTTTAAAACTGGAAGACATTAGTCAAACTATACTAAAGTTTCAGAATGGAAATTTTGTCGAACACAGCATGTGGTTTATTTAGCTAAATGTACAAAATGTTACTGTTTTTATGTGGGGAAAACTGACAGGTGTCTAAGGAATAGAATATATGACCACTTTTATTGCATTAAGGAAAAAAGATGCGTTACACAGACACCTAGTCAAAAGCCCTTGTTGTGATGCGTTTAAGTTTGCTACATTAGAGCACATATCTGTTAACCCCAGGGGGGGTAACATTAGTAATAGATTAGGTGAAAGAGAAACTAGATGGCAAACATTATTAAATTCAACAGTACATCCGGGAATAAATGATGGTATATCCATTAAGCCTATTTTGGAACTAAAGGCTTAATCATATATAGATGTAGCAAAAGCATAAATTCCTTTATGGAATGCATATATTTTATAACACTTTTTTAATATATTTTTTAATGATTTTTTTAAATGTTTTTTCAACATCATTACACTCATATTTACTTTAGGAAAATGTGATTACATGTACTTATTGTTTGTTATATTGCATTAGGGCAATTATTTAATGTATATTTATGTATTTTTATTGTAAATTAATCAAACAAGGTATCTTGACTGAATGCACAGTGCACTTTAAGCTATGAGTATTCATATGATTAAGAATTAATTGACTGATTACCCTGTGGAGCTGATTGGTCTGATAGTATTTAAACATGGATGGAATTTACAAATGTGTTCTGATAAAGTCTATAATGTAGATGAAAGTGCTTAACCGAAGTTTAAGTGGTTATTAAACTGACTTTTTAAAGCATTTTGTGGATATTTTTGGATCCGGACACCCTACACAGTGGACTTTGTGGTTTTATCTTATAACGTTCTATGTTTACAATAAAAGTCTTTCGACTTTTCCCGGTTAGGGGTCGCCACAGTGGAACTCCGGTCCTCTCATGACTGGTAGTGGATTTTTACGGTGCCGAGTAGCCAGCCCAAATTGCAACCTTCAAAGAAGGCACACCCATTCACGCTCGCACCTAACTGCATGTCTTTCGCATCACTCAACCGCGGGGAGGACATGCAGACTCCACACAGAAGGCACTCCAGCCGAGAATCGAACGGGAGAACCTCTTGCTGTGAAGCAACAACGCTAACTGCTGCACCACCGCGTAGTAATATTTAAAATCTGTTCCTATTTTTGGGTCTTTGCGCCCCCCCCCCCCCATTTTGTCTGGCTGTCTCCAGATTTTTTGCACTAAGATGCTTGACATGTATGAAGTCTGTTTAAAAGTAGCAATCTATTTAAATGTATGATGCTGAAGCTGTCTTAGGCCGGCTAATGTTCATTTTAGCTCAGACCAGCATTCCGAATCTGGCCTTATCTGTACAATATAGCTGCCCTGATTGTAGGCTGCAGATACTTTTTTCTTCTCCTATATAAGTAGTAGTGCTATGAAACAAAATTTATTAAGAAAATCATTTAGCAAGACAGTGAAGTCTGTCGAAAGAGAGAAGGGTAAGAGAGGAAAATGTGCTAATCCAATCAAGATAGTCAAACTATAATGTAGCCACAGGAGATCTCATCACGGTGAAGCTTAGAGCTCAAGTGCAAAGCATTGCTCCAAACGCTGATATAATACTGAAGCAAAGCTGTATTTCACTGCTCCACTTCAGTGCTGGTTCCTCTTTTCATTCTCTGATTATATCCCAGACTGCAGTTATAAAGGATTTGGGACTGTGAGATGGGGGCAATCAGAGAATGACTTCCAGAGAAGTAACAAATAGGAATGCAGATTGAAGTCCATTACTTCAGGGGAAACCTACTCATCCACCTTGTAGCGGTGATGGGAAACTGAAATAACTTGCTGTCCTTTTTCTTTTCCCTTCCTAAATGTGGTCGTGTCCAATTACTTTTAGTGCAGAGAGGGGGAAGAAAAAATGATAAACCTGACTGCAAGTAACTGCAGTACTGGCAGATTCAAGGACGTGTGAGTGAGTGAGTGAGTGAGTGAGTGAGTGAGTGAGTGTGTGTGTGTGTGTGTGTGTGTGTGTGTGTGTGTGTGTGTGTGTGTGTGTGTGTGTGTGTGTGTGTGAGAGAGAGAGAAAGAGTGGCTGTCAGCCTTTTAGCTCAAGAATTAGGGACAAAGGCAAAAAATACCTGAGAACAAAGCTCTCAAATCAGTGACAGATTGCAAATGCTGATAAGGCATACTTGAATTACCAGGGATAACATCATGTGAATTAAGCATATTCTGAAGTCTTTACAAAAAAAGTCTATCATTTAGTGTCAGCAGCCCCTTTTTAAATATTTTTATTTCCACAGAAATATGCTGGAATAACAGGCTTTGAGTTGAGTCATTTTCTAAAGGTATGAAGTCTCAGTAAAAATTAAATGAAAACAACAGCAAAGCTAGCCTTTCCACTAAGTGACCTCTCAAATGTCTTTTATCACAAGCCCATGGGATATATGCAAATGAAGCAGTACAAAAAAAGTTTGCACGGAAGCAATTGCACGGCTCAAAGGAACAACAAATCAAAAAGAAAACAAGAGCCAGCAAAACAAGACCCAATAAAGACACTATTTTATTTAGTAATACACAAGGACAGCAAAAAATACATAGACCAGTTTCAGCTGGTAATCTGTACACAGCCTTCTTCAGTGTGAAGAATGCATATATATATATATATATATATATATATATATATATATATATATATATATATATATATACACTACTGAAAACTTCTGAACTGTTAAAAACAAAAACAGAATTCCAATGAATAGACGCTGAGCCAGAACTGTTACTTGCTGAGCGCTTTCGTTCACTTTATTGGTAACAATCGAACTTCATCAGAGCAAAATGTAATGCATTTGCAATACTCTGCAAGCTTTAAATAGTCTAAATGGTGTAAAAAATACTTCACTATGATTGGTAGATATTCTACGCCAATGCAGTAGTATTTGGACTAATGAGAGACACTGCTATAAAACAAAAGGTTTTATCTGCTAACATTCTGCCACTAGGTGGCGTGCTTTAACTTTTTAGTTGTACCACTTTAATGCACATTTAATGTTGAGATTCTCATTGAGCCCTGGTGGGGTATCTACTTCAAGGAGGAGTTGCCATCTTAATTCCTTCAGCTCCAGTAGTGTGTTGCAATCTCCACAAAACTGCTGGACCTGTTCTACCACTAGAAATTTAAAACAGGTGAAGCCATTGCAGCTGGTGGCATGTCTGCTTAATGCATTGTAACTGTCATTATGCCTGATGGCTGCAAGGTGTTCCTTCACCCTGTCTGAGAGCTTTCTAATTGTTTTCCCAATGTAGAAGGAAAAACACTGGTTGCAGTAGGCTGCATAGACTACAAAAGTTGAGTGGCAGTCGTGCTGGGCTTTGAACTGCACCGTGATGTTGCAGTGTTGAAAAGTGTAGGATGTGCCTGAGTGTATGAAAGGGCAGACTACACAATGCTTGCAAGGTCCCATACCTTTGGGGTTTTGTGGGTTAGCAGGCTCATGGGGGTCTGCACCATTCCTGAGTATGGGGGTCTCTTTCCTTTCAAAGGTTTGTTTAAGAGTTCTGGTCTTCTTGTATGAGAAGACAGGCTCATTACCCACTATCTGATGGGTGTTGTGGTCCGCTCTTATTATGTTCCAGTTTTTGCCAATGATATCCCTAATGGGTTGCATATCTCGGCTGATGGGGATGGGGAAACTACAGTTTCTGTTATTGGGTTCAGTAGTTCTGGTGGTCACCTGGGGGGTGAAGCCATGAGTAAGGATGGGTGGGTGTCTGTCTGATCTGTGGGAGGCCACTTCTTGAAACACATCCTCTACTAGTTGTTTGGGGTAATGTCGGCGGATGAACATTTCTGAAAGGAATTGGCTTTCCTTGAGGACGGTATCATCGTCAGAGATGATCCTGGAGAGGCGGATGTACTGCCCTTTGAGCACATTCTTCTTCATAAAGAAGGGGTGCTGACTATTGAAATCCAGGAAGTTGTTCCTGTAAGTGTTCTTCCGGTACACATTGGAGGTAAGGCTAACAGTGCTGGGGTCAATGGTTAACTGAGTATCAAGGAAGGAGATGTGGGTCCCTCGTCCTGAGACTACAAAGTCTAGGTATGGGATGCTGTTTTT